>NC_056732.1:1554809151-1554959118 GCF_019279795.1 Protopterus annectens | reverse complement strand
CCCAGAAACAGATGCTTGGTGCCAGAGCCATGGGCTCAAGCTCAATGCCTTTCCTTTGAGAAAAAAAACATGTACCTGTGAATTACCATATAGGTGGCAGTACACTAAACACCGAAAGTGTGATAAGAGACTTAGGGACACAGGTGGACAGTGGTCTCACCTTTGATAACCACATTGCCACAACAATCAGGAAATCATTCTATGTGGCACACCTCATCACTAAGGGCTTTTCATCCAGAAAAAAGGAGGTCATTGTCCCACTGTACTCATCCCTCATTAGACCCATTATAGAATACAATGCCCCATTTGGTATGTACCTCTCTAGACATCTGCAACAACTGGAAAGACCGCAGAAATACCTCACTAAAAGAATCACAGGCCTAAAGCAGATGCTGTACGCTGACCGCCTTAAAAATCTCCAGCTATACACTGTTGCATATCGTCTACTCAGAGGTGATCTCTGCTTAACATACAAGGCCATGTCAAACCCAGAGCTGTTGGACGTGCTACACTTAAAGAAATCCCAATCCCTCAGAGCCACACGCTCCAGGGATCTAAACCTTGTCATCACAATAAACAAAACATGCTGGAGGGATAGGTTCCTGACCTAGAGACTCCCCAGACTCTGGAATAGATTGCCCATACATGTCAAGCAGAGTGCCTCTTTGGCCCTCTTCAAAAGGAACCTTGACAATTGGATGGGAGAAAGGAAATTTACCCCGGGGATCACGTCAGTTGCCCTGCTAGACAGGAGTCCAGGGAAGTAAATAGTGTGGGAAGAAATAGCCAGGGAATTGTTATGGCTAGGCTTGTATAGGCCCTAGGGTTGATAGCCTTGTACCAACCTATAAACCTATAGATAGGCTACGTGATGCGTACCCCTCCCACTGATAAGCTAGAAGGCTTCCCTCCAACATGGAAAGGCTTGGGGTGCCCAGAAGCTTACAAAGAGTCCTGGATACAGCAAATCTGTACCTGGACTAGACTAGTAACAGGAAAGATAGGAAGCAAGCACAAACACAGACTTTTAAATCAGTAGGTTGAAAGAGATGGAAAAGCTTCCCAAACGGCCAATAAACTAAAATTTCTGGGCCAGAAACCACTCCTCCTGTGGTAGATAGGTTACCTAGTGCTTTCCACTCCCACTGATAAGCTAGAAGGCTTTTCTCCAACACAAAAGGGCTTGAGGGGGCTCAGAAGCTTACCAACATTCCTGGATACAGCAAGTCTGTACCTGGACTTGACTAGTTACAGGAAAGGCAGGAAACAAGCTTAGAATTCTTTTTTTTGTTACAGAGAAGCAGCTAAAACAGCAGTAAATACAATTCAAATTGTAGTGCAGGCCAGCACACCCGAGTGTGTAGCAACACTACGGCAAATACAGTTCAAATAAATGCAATTAAATTAACAAATGACTAAAAAACAAGTGCAGAAGGCAGTAAATTAGAAGGCTACTAACAAGCAGTAACAAGTGCAGAGTAAGAGTGACTGAACAGATAACAGCACGCAGAAGAGCAACCAAGACAGTTACAGTAAGAGCAGCTGAATAAAAATAAATAAATAAATATATATATATATATATATATATATATATATATATATATATATATATATATATTTTATTTTTTTTTTTTTTTAGGCAGGGAACAGAGCAGGATTAAGATGCTACAGGGGTTGTTCTTCCCAGATGCTCTCTTTGTACACAGTAGGAGTGCCTGAAATCAGAATATGATCTCACTGCACTCAGTTGAGTGAGCAAATGAGATGGGCCTAGAAAGAGTATCCAAATACAAATCTACAAAAGGTGTAGGCAGTTTCAAAGCCACCAACATTAACACCAAGACAAGAACAGGGAGGGTGGATGGGGAACTAATTGTAGAAAGACAGCCACAACTTCAGTTGAGTTAATATTCAATGAAAAACACAAATAAATAAATTAAATACAGTACTATATGCAAAAGAGCAGATAAAAGTGTACTTACATTCACTTATACGTCCAGCTGATTTCAGGTAGATGTTAGCCGGCCAAAGCTCTGATATTAAGCAGAGATAACTCAAAATGTACCACTTATATAAGGCAAGAATGTCAGTGATGAGCTGAAACTACCCCCACTGCTATCAATGGCTACACAGAAATTCTAAAATGTACTCTGTAGAGAGACAGCCACAACTTCAGTTGAGTTAATATTCAGTGAAAACCACAAATAAATAAATTAAATACAGTACTACATGCAAAAGAGCAGATAAAAGTGTACTTAAATTCACTTATACGTCCAGCTGATTTCAGGTAGATGTTAGCTAGCCAAAGCTCACCCAATGGATCAACCTCACAATCCCACAGCTGCTCGATTTCATAGGGGCGGACACACAGATCTTATGCATGCCCACTTTGGAAACATCGTTGTTGCAGGAATCAATTAATTCCCTGTTGAAACCTCTCAGCATTTGAATTACATTCCTGCCATAGCTCCCATACTTCTCAATGTGCAGAAAAGTATGAAAGACATCTGGACAAAGACTAACATTATTGGGAGGGTAAGCTGGCAAAAATAAAAATGTTTTTCACATAAACTAAACTTAGAAAGTTGATTGAATAACCGGGATTAACTGTGCATTTCCCAAAAGAGATAAAGTCTGAAACTAAAATGTATGTCATTATTTTTAGTAAAGTCAGAAAACCATCAGTATTATGAAGAACATACCGAAGGTAGGAGGCAGAAATATGAACATTTAGTGAAAATCGGGATAGCTGTGAAGAAATTGTACAACAAAGGCATTGATCTGTAGACATTCAGGGATGGTTTTCTCCTTTGCAGGTTTGTTTAATTTAGTTAGGAGCAAGGCATAACCTCTTTTGGGGCAGTCATACGCCTCTTCTGGACTACCACGTGTGTGTGTGTGTGTGTGTGTGTGTGTGTGTGTGTGTGTGTGTGTGTGTGTGTGTGTGTGTGTGTGTGTGTGTGTGTGCATTATGCAAAAGTACCTCACAAAGAGGATCCTAGGCCTTAAACACTTGTCCTATATGGACAGACTCAAAAAACCTCCAACTATTTTCTGTCTCATATCACCTACTTAGAGGCGATCTCTGCTTGACTTAGAAATCCATGTATAATCCAGCTCTGTTAGAAATGCTACATCTTAAGATATCCCAGTCCCTCTGCACTACACACCAGAGACCTCAACCTCATTACCACAATCAACAGAACAAGCTGGAGGGACAGGTTCATAACCCAGAGACTGCTCATACTATGGAACAGACTTCCCTTACATGTCAAACAGAGCACCTATCTGGCTCTCTTCAAGAGAAATGTTGAAGAGTGGATGGGAAATAAAAAATTCACCCTGGGGATCACTCCAGTAGCTGTACTCAACAGATGCACTGGGAACTAAGGTCAGTTGGCATGATGCCAGGGTAATCTTATGGGCTAGGCTTGTAAAGACTCCAGGGCCATTAGCCTAGTACACAGCTATGAACCTATATATATATTTATAGAGAGAGAGAGAGAGAGAGATATGTATGTGTGTGTGTGTGTGTGTGTATATGTGGCGTGGTGTGTATTTCAGACGGTGCAGTGGTGCAGCGGTAGCATTGTCGCCTCACAGCAAGAGGTTCTCTGGTTCAGTTCTCAGCTGGGGTACCTTCTGGGTGGAGTCTGCATGTCTTTCCTGCATTCGTGTGGGTTTCCTCCAGGTACTTCGGTTTCCTCCCACGTTACAAAGAAATGCATCTGGAGCATTTCTCCCTGGGCCTGCACTGAAAATTGGCTTTGTTCCAAGTTGGACTTTCCCAGTTAACAAATGTTAAATAAATAAATAAATAAAAGTGTGTGTGTGTGTGTATGTTTGTGTATGGGTGGCTGCAGTGGTGCAGCAGTTAGCATTGTCACCTCACAGCAAAAGGTTCTCCGGTTCAATTCTTGGCTGGGGTGCCTTCTGAGCAGAGTCTGCATGTACTCCCTGCGATTGTGTGGGCTTCCTTAGGGTGCTCCAGATTCCTCCCACATTCTAAAAACATGCAGTAGGTGGATTGGACACTCTAAATTGGCTGTAGGTGTGAGTATGTAGTATGCTTGAACTACTGCAGCAGGGCTAGCTGCCCAGTGGTGTAAACCTTGGCTTGAGATGATTGTCACTGTTGAAGTGACACCCTGACCCCATGTGCAAAATGGGAAAAAGGAAAAAAAAAAAAAAAATATATATATATATATATATATATATATATATATATATATATATATATACATAGTGGATATAAAACGTTTACACACCCCTGTTAAAATGCCAGGTTTTTGTGATTATAAAAATGAGACCACAATAAATTATTTCAAAACTTTTCCCACCTTTAATGTGACCTACAACCTGTACATTTCGATTGAAAAACAAACCAATCTGTTAGGGGAAAAAATATAAAAAAATAAAAAAAACGTACAATACACTGGTTGTATAAGTGTGCACACCCTTAAAGTAATACTTTCTTGTGTGCACACCTTTAAACTAATACTTTGTTGAAGGGCCTTTTGATTTAATTGCAGCATTCAGTCTTCTTGGGTACACACCTGCCATCAATTAAAGAGACTCTGATTGACCCCAAATAAAGTTCAGCTGTCCTAGTAGGATTTTCCTGACATTTACTCAGTTGCCTAATATAGCAAAAGCCATGGTTCGCAGAGAGCTTACAAAGCATCAAAGGGATCTCATTGTTGAAAGGTATCAGTCAGAAGTAGGGTACAAAAAAATTTCCACAGCATTGGATATACCATGAGACACAGTGAAGACAGTCATCAAAAAATTGGAGAAAATATGGGACAACAAATGACTTTGCAAAGCACTGGACGTCGCTCCAAAACTGATGAAAAGACAAGATGAAAACTGGTCATGGAGACTGCCAAGAGACCAGCAGCAACACTGAAGGAGCTGCAGGAATTTCTGGTAAGTACTGGTTGTGTACTATGTGACAACAATCTCCCGTATTATCCATATGTCTGGCCTATGGGGTAGGGTTGCAAGACAGAAGCCTTTTCTTACACAGAAAAACATCCAAGCCTGGCTAAAATTTGCAAAACAATACGTCAAGTCTCCCAAAAGCATTTAGGAAAATGTGTTATGGTCTGATGAGACCAAGGTTGAACTTTCTGGCCACAATTCCAAAAGGTATGTTTGGCGCAAAAACAACACTTTGCATCTCCAAAAGAACACCATCCCCACAGTGAAGCATGGTGGTGGCAGTATCATGCTTTGGGGTTGCCTTTCTTCAACTGGAACTGGGGCTTTAGTCAAGGTGGAGGGAATTATGAACAATTCCAAATACCAGTCACTTTTGGCCCAAAGCCTTCAGGTGCCTGCTAGAAAGTTAAAGATGAAGAGGAATTTCACCTTCCAACACGACAATGACCCCAAGCATACATCCAAATCAACGAAAGAATGACTTCACCAGAAGAAAATTAAAGTTTTGGAATGGCCCATCCAGAGGCCAGACCTAAATGCAATTGAAAATTGTTGGGTTGACCTGAAGAGGGCTGTGCACAAGAGATGCCCTCACAATCTGACAGATTTGGAGTGCTTTTGCAAGGAAGAGTGGACAAATATTGCCAAGTCAAGATGTGCCATGCTGATAGACTCCTACCCAAGAAGACTGAATGCTGTAATTAAATCAAAAGATGCTTCAACAAAGTATTAGTTTAAGAGTGTGCACACTTATGCAACCAGCATATTGTATTTTTTTTTAATATATTTTTTCCTCTAACAAATTTGTTTGTTTTTCAATTGAATTGTACCAGTTGTAGGTCACATTAAATGTGGGAAATGTTTTGAAATGATTTATTGTGGTCTCATTTTTTTTAGATAAAAAAAATGGCATTTTAACAGGAGTCTGTAAACTTTTTATATCCACTGTACAGATATATATATATATATATACATATGTGTGTGTGTGTGTGTGTGTGTGTGTGTGTGTGTGTGTGTGTGTGTGTGTGTGTGTGTGTGTGTGTGTGTTTGCAATCTGGTCCAGGAAGGAAGTTGTGTTTACAAAATCCAGGAGTCTCTGTGCCTGTGCCTTTGGTGTCATATGTTATACCCAGTTAATAGTGGGGTAATTAAAGTCATCCATGAATATCTATTAGTTTGGGTTTTGAGTGTTTCCAGTAAGTTTAAATATATGTTATGTGTTTCCTTCGTCTTATTATGTAGCTTGTAAGGAGGTGGTACTGGATTATACCTATGGTGATTATAATATATAGAAGCTTCAAGACTGGTGGTATATTTGTTTTTGATGTAAATTGGGACACCTACACCTTTAGTCCCCATCTGTGTAGTGGATAGTCTAAATGTATAGAAGGCATTATAACCGTGTACTGTCAGTGTGCTCTACACAGCTTTAAACCATATCTCAGTGACTGCATAGATATCCACATTCTCTAAGGTTAGGATAGCTTCTAGGGAGTGATATTTTTGTTTAGATTTCTAGTATTGAGCAGTAACACCTTTAGGTTTTCTTGGTTTTGATTTGCTATTTCAGAAGTACTTTCAGTTTGGCATTAACTAAAAAAAAAAGCACTATGCGTGGAGGAAATTTTTTAGCTGATATTTGAAAGCCTAGGAGGAGTGGTGGAGACAATCCCTGGCATAGCAGCATGGTCTCTTAACTATATCCCTCCATGCTGACCAGTATTGCATCACACTGGAATGACACCGGAAACAAAGCCAATTATTAACATCATTCATTTTTTCTTCATATTGTGGCATCATGCTTGGAGAAGGTAAAATGCTGCTTATTGCTGTTCTCATACCAGCCTGAGACACAAAGATTCTGAGACCTCCATGATGTCCCTCTTCATGTTGTCTAGGGAGGTATATCTCAGGTCATTTACACTCACGTGGATTATGACTGAGTCATACTGGTACTTGTGGTCCAACGACCTGCATGCATTTGTAACGTGGTGGATCCTGGCCCCTGATAAGTAACTGACCATGACTTTCTCTTTACTCAGCCTGCTGAGAGGGACATCAGTGTATCACACAATGGGGTCTCCATTGACTAGAATGTTAGATTTTGTGGTGGCTTGCCGTATGGGGGTTAGAAGTAGAGGTTCCATGAGATGTGGCTGTATGGAATGATGTGGGTGTTGTTTTGAAAGTATGAATTCAGGGTTGCTGAGGGAGTTAGTTATGTGTACTTCACCAAGGAGGTATTTGGGGTTTAGGTAGGTTACATTTAAATGCCTCATCATATATGGGTCTATGTTTCTGCTTTGAGTTGTGTGTGATCGGTGCAGTGTGTATACTACTGACAACCTTATTGACATTATGAGTGCTTTTACGTGAAAGCTTTGCATCCAGTGACATTGTGTAAATGCATCTCTTGCATACCATATCAATTTGTTTAATAATTAACTGGTTGTCTGTAAATATGAGGCAGTTTCTACATTACCTCAGGATGCCCATATCCACCAAGCTGGTAACAGAGGTTGTGGGAAAGTTCATATCCATGGCAACAGACCCTTTTTGTTGATTAGACAGTTAAAGAATTTTTATTTGTTTTGTTGAGTGCACTCAGTTTTTAATTGTAAACAATTTTTGCAAAGGACTGCAATAAACATGAGGTTTTTTTTGGTAACAAGTTGGAGCCTGACAAAAGTGAAAAAGTGGCCCACTCCTCTGATGTGGGAAATAGCTGCATATGTGTTAGCACAGTCTGTGTGTGTATGTATGTGCCATGTCTTTCAACTTTTACTTGGAATTCTGGACGAAGAGAAAATATTTAGGGAAAAGGTACTGTTAGTGGGAGCTATTCACTCAAAATAATTTCTAGATTTAGGTGGGATGGAACAAAAGTTAGAGAACAAATTACATGTGTTCCCCCAAATTTGGGAGAGCTGAGGTGTGTGTGTATGCGCGTGTGTGCTTCTGTTTTGGACCTTTATGATTAATGACTGAAAACTTTTTGGATTCAATACATTTAAATACATACATGCATATACACACATACACATAAATAAATGAAATATTTAGTTGCAAGACTTCAATACCAAGATGGAGGAGGGTTACTAATGTTGGTTTACATCTGCAAAAAAACCCAGAGAATCTCTCCTTCCCCTCGCTGGCTGGCATTTTGTGTCGTAACCAGTGGTGATGGTAGATAAAAGATAAAATTATGTGCTAATAGCTTGTATTTGTATTGCACAGGGACCTGTTTGCACACATTTAAAGATCACCACTTGTGAATGTTCTTTGTCATTTAATGAGATTGCTTACTAAAGCTGAGGCCTATGCTAAGACAAATTTAGGTATGAATATGTTTTGGGAGTAAATAATTTAGACCTAACCTGGCTGAAAAAATATATAACATTAATTGCGACTGACCTAAGTAATGCATTGTTATTATTAGTTTTTGTATGTTAATCAGGCAGTATATAACACACCCAGACTCCCATTAGTAGTTTAACATTATTATTTATATTATATTATTATTATTATTATTATTATTATTATTATTATTTTTTTTTTTTTTTTTTTTTTTTTTATATATTAATCAGGCAGTATATAACACAGTTTTAAGTAATACATCATTATTATTATTATTATTATTATTATTATTAGTTTTTGTATGTTAATCAGGCAGTATATAACACACCTAAGCTCCTATTAGTAGTTTTTCCTGCTGGGGGATATAACAAGGTCAGAAAAATAAAACTCTGAATTCATCCGCAAAAACACACTTTTGAAAAAAATTGATTTGCTGTTTTTATTGGTTTAGTCCTAAATTCTTACATTTATCCAAACTGTTTATAAATGTTGCAAGTGAAGTATTGTATTTGACATGTAAAGTCAGCCTATTTCACAAATGTGGAATGCACTGGGTAACGTACTTTGCAAGCCTTCTGGAAATGTTGATGTGATAGTATTGGGTTACAACTCATTTTATTGTGGTGATGGTGATCTTAGAATACTGGGTCCTTCATAGCATGGGAATTGTAGTAGACATGACCCACTCAGGAATATGTAGGACACTTTGTAAAGAGACAAGTTTCAGTCTGTCAGAGTAGCTACGTTTATTGAGACCTGAGATCTTTTTTGTTGAGGAAACATTGAAGTATTTTGTGGTGCTCTGAGTACTTTGTGAGGTATGTGCCAATGGGGCACTGTTTTCAATGCTGGGCCTAATAAAGGATGACCACAGTAAGGGTATAACTTATTTGGAACTTGACAAGATGCAACAAAGGGTAAGCTGTGTAAAGCAGAAGGATTTTACAGCAACCACGGAGCATGGTGGTCAAAGGAGAATCTGTCAGCAATATAGAGACCCTACTACCTGCTGACTGTGCCAGAGTAAGAAATCTGTATGCTAAGTGGTACAGATACAGGCTTTACCAGTGATGCATTTCAGGGCGTTGAACATAAGCCCATGATTAACACATGAAGCATTTGTTTGCCATTGTCCTTGCTGCAGATTTTGAATAGCAGCATAGGATTTGATAACTATACCCATTTCGCAGCCATCATCATCAGACTTTATAGCAGGGAGGTGTGTGTATGTATATATGTATGTATGTATATATGTATGTATATATTGGTTATTGTATGTATTTCTGGATTCAAACTGTTCTTGGTACACAAATTTGTAGGGAAAGCATTTTCATGCATTTGCAGCTCACTAGAAGAAATCCTCATTGGAGTTTACCAGTCAAATGGCCTTAGACCCTTTTTAAGCCTAGCCATTCATGCCCATGTTTTCATAATTGTCAGTGCCCAAGGACTAGAAAGACATTGGTGTATATCTAGCAGATGTATGCTGGCTAATGTTGTAGGTGGAAAGAAGCTCTGTATATGTTAATTGATGGGCTAGTTCTAACCAATCTAGGTTTTCAGTGCTATACAGTAGTGGGTTCTGAAAGAGGCATTTGCTGCAAATTTAGCCACTTTACAGTATCATTGCTCCAATTCTGCTTTTGCTGCTTCCTAGAAGTTAATAAGAGTGGGTACTCAATAAACTAGCAAGGGGAGGTGCTAAGTAGTGGCGAATGTAGCTTTACCTGTATTGGTGAGAAAGTTGTTGGATCTCTAAAGCATTTTAAGTTTTCCGTAGCATAGTTGAACATTACACCTTCCTACTGGTGCAGCAAATTTGCACTTTAGCTGTAAATCCCTTCTGTGAGAGAGACTACAAGAGGTTACACAAAATAGAGAAAATAAAAAAAAAATAGAACTGATAGAACTGTGTGTGTTTGTGTATGTGTGCATGAGAGTGCGCGTGAGATCGAACCATTATTTTACACTCGCTAAGCCGTGGTTTTGCTGTTTAGTGACTGTAAAAGTAAAAGAAACATTTAAAAAAGTGTGTGCATGTATTTGTTTATGTTTCTGAATCTGTGTGAGTATATGCATGCTTGTGTGAATGAGAGCAAAAGTGTGTGTGTGTGAGACAGAAAAGAGTGAGAGCGATCGAGCAGTGACAGCAGCAGTATGCTTCGTTCATAGAGTTAACTACCTTTGTCTTCTTGTCTGGCTACTGTTTTGCTTTTACTGAAGTTCAGAAAGGGAGACAATTAAGAGTTTTTGCAAACTCAGTTAATGTCAAATTCAAGTGACAATGCATGTAGATTATTGATTGGTGGCACCATTTTATCTAAGGTTATTGATAATGTAAAGTATACATATTGTATTCACTTAATTAGAATATTTAATGCCTGGAATTTGAAGTTAACAATGGATGCTAACATGTAGTAGAAAGCTCTGTTCTTGCAAATTTATGATGGTTACATAAAGTACTGCAGAGGTCGTTGGAATAGAACTATTCAACACCCATAATTTCATTGATATATTCGGTCCCAAAGAGAATGGGCTGGTTCCAAGAATCCCAAAGATTATGCTGTCATGCATGTGGAAGTCTGGGTAGATGGTAAATTATGTTGTAGGCCTATCAAAAAGTTTATTTTTGTGGAACAAGATGGTAGAGCTTTTCTACTTTAGTAACAGGTGATTATGATAGTTGGATCTTGGACATGGTGTGGTTATAGAATAAAAATATTTACATTTTTTATATTGTGGTCTTGGCCACAAAGAAAATGTTGCCTTCTGTGAAGAACTAGTCATTTCCTTTGAATGTGTCTTTTCCATTATCCTGTTGGTAGTTCTATTTTTATGAGGCCAAAAACGTTTAGAATGTATTATAAGGCTTTACAGCAAGAAGCACAGGGACTGGATGGAAATATCATTAAGTGATATTGCTAACTTAGTTTTTTTAATAGTGTGTTTAGCAATATACAGGAAAATCATAGTAAAATAGTTATTAAAATAGTCATAGAGTACACATTGGCTGACAACTAGCCCCAGGCACTTCAATTTGGGATTTAGAGGTAAGGAAGTCTCTGCTCGGTTTAATTTCTCCAAGTCTTTTGGGTTTCTAATACCAGGATAGTAATGGAACTAAGTCCTAATTCTTAATGGGATTGAAGTTCATGAAATTAGTATTGCTTCAATCTTTGATGTCAGCCAAAATTGCTCTTCGCAGAACCTGCAATGTGCCCAGAGCTGATACCTTCTGCAATTCGTATGGAGTTACATGTAGTGGTAGCATATCTAAATATGACTGTAAATTCTTTTTTTTGAGACCCATTGCTTCTACCTCTATTGGAACTGCTAGGTATGCTTCTTTAACATTGCATTGCCCTCATTTCTACCTGCACATCCTGTTATTTTATGATTTTCTGTCTCTGTGTGTAACACACTGTAATTAATGGTTTCGCTATTTCAGTGATCAATGCAAATTTTGTCTTTTCATTGGCTACTATATCTGTTTTTTTAGCATCTATTTCTTGAACTGTTTTTAATAGGTGATCCTATGTGATATAAACTTCATCATTCTCTATAATGCTTTGTGGCTCATGTTTTCAGTGTTTCTCAGCAACTCAGTATTGTATTGTTTGCATAATCTCCAATGCAACTGCTTTGCCGCATTAGTATGCCTTTTAGTATACAGGCCCTCTGCCATTACTGTATCACACTCAGCAGCAAGATGTGCGACTGTCTCTAATTCTGTTTTACAGAACCTACATTTGTCTGTTTCTCTAACATGTTCAATGGACTTTGTACACCAACATGTATGTAGTCCACTATCCTGGACTGCCAATAATTAACCTTTTATCTTTCGGTTTAAAATCAACTCTCCTTAACCATTCCTGCATCAGATCCTGATCGACATGAGGTTATTCCAGGAGTTTTCTGTACTTCGAACTATATTTTTGCCTTTTTCATATTTTTTGCCTTTTCACCTATCGTTCATTTTATAGTCTTGCTTTGATTTTTAGCTACTTCAGGTTTGATTTCCATTCCTGCTTGACACCAATACACTTCTGCTAAACTAAGCAGGGAATTCATCTTAGACTTGTTCTACTCATGTTTTAAAACTTTCATGATGTTTGAATCTTGTGAGATCAGCAGACATTTCTAGAAGGACCATACCCCCTTCAGAACGGAAAATATATTATCTTGGTAAACACTGATTTTTATAAATCATTTGATAAGTGTGAAGTATTTTATTGTTTTCCAGTCCAACTGATTCAATACCTTTTTGGGTCAGTCAATCACCCCAAAACTATAAGCTAGAACAGGAAGAACAAATTTGTTTATAGCTTGGACTTAGTGCCTTGATGTCAAGGTAGTTTTTAGTATTAATTTTAGTCTTCTAAAATATTCCAACATTTTTTCACATTTGTTCATGTTTTGTTGTTGATCCTTCATTAATTCACAAATATTTATATATCCCCTCTTGCTCAAGTTGTTCTATTTCACATTCCTGACTCAGACTGATGTTTTCTTGGTTTGATATTGTTAGGGTTCGGGTTTTGCAGTTCGATGTTATGGCATTCGATAATGAGCTTTGATTATCTGATTTAGACCCCAAAAACTCAGCATCCCATTTGTGCTACATATATTAATCCTAGAACTAAATACTACCACAAACTGTTATTAAAACTCCAGAAACTTGCTATTAGATTACTACCTAACCTCATAGTGGATGGTGACATCCGCCCTAACCCAGGCCCAACCCCACCTGTTACTATCAGCCCCACAAATAACAACCATACTACCCTACTAAATGCAAATAATGCACCCAACTCACTCCTAGTGTGTCACCTAAACATTAGAAGTATAAACAAGAAAAGTCTCTACTTACATGCCCTCCTGGATGTCCACTCCCCTGATATACTATAGAGGACGGGATGGTGGCCTAATGGTTAAGGTGTTTGCCTTACAAAAACAAGGTGCATGGCTTGAGTCTCACAAGGGATAATTGGCTAGGCTTAAAATGACTTGCAAGGGCTGATAGCTTAGTACTAATCTATGAACCTATGAACCTATATACTATGTGTTACCGAGACCTGGCTCAAGCCTACTACCATTGATAATGAGATTATACCCCCAGGGTACAATATATTAAGACTTGATTGCATCTCTACGAAAGGAGAGGGGTAGCCATCTTGTATAAATCCACTCTGGAAGTATCCAAAACTAGTACCACAAATGCCTTGTTTACTAACAATGCAAAAATTAATGACTGTACAAAATCATCCCTGATGCAACTTGTATTCAGTATGCAGATGACTCAACCCTAATCTGCTCTGCCACCTCCCCCCACAGATTTACATTCCTTGTCCCAAATCACTTTCAACAAAGTAGAGAACTGGCTCACTGGTCGCCAACTACTATTAAACCCAAATAAAACCAAACTATTACTCTTCTCCCCCACTCGCAAGGTCCCCACACCACCTCTCACCATAATATCTACCAATGGTACCATAATTGTCCCAGAACCTAGTACTAAACTACTGGGAGTGATCATCGACAACAACTTCAAGTTTGATGCTCACATAGACAAAACTATTAAAACAGTTACTAAAAAATGAGGCTCTTTATACAGGATTAAACCATTCCTAACCCCATCTGCTAGAACTGTTATTGCCCATACACATCTGCTATCGACCCTTCTTTATGCCTCACCCATCTTCTTAAACCTAAGCAAATCAAAATCTCAATAAATTTAATAGGTGCGACAATAACATTGCCAGATTTGCCACAAGATCAGCTTATAGAACCCATCACTGCCTTAACCTTCAATCGTTAGACTGGCTTGAACTATCCTATCAACTGCAATATAGCCAACTAATAGTTGTTCACAAAATCCTCTACCAACCAGACCATACTGAAATATATTATTACCCCCTACAGTAACCTAAAATCCCTTCGCTCTTCCAAAAAATTGCTAGTGCAAACTGTTAAAACCAACAATTCAGCTGGTGAATCACTATTCTCCAATTCTGCCGGTGAAAACTGGAACATACTTCCTGCTGAACTCACCACTGACCCCTCCTTATCCCAATTCAAAAAATCCCGTAGGAAATACCTAAAAATGCAGTGGCTTTGTCCCTGTACAAACCCTAACTTATCCTCACTCAAACATAATTCATAAATGTGAATCTCATTGCAAGAATAAAACTCTGGCTCTCTGTTTAAAATTCTGTGTATCACCCACCTTTTGGAAAGACTTAAAGTTAACACTACACCATGTATGATAACCACCTTAATATATGTGTTTTCCTTTTTCAGATGAAATCTTTAACTATTTCTTTCTCAGCTACTTGCTTCCAACCTTTGCTGCATGTATGTGAGAAAAACATGTACCTGTGTGTACATATAGTTAAACAAACCTCAGTTTTGTGATAACTCACTGTATTAATTTCACTGTATTTACACTTGTTTTTGTACATTTGGAGCTTTTCTCCCCAGGCCTCCCCTGAAAATGGACCTGTATGAAGTCTGACTTTCCTGGTTAACACATGTAAAATAAATAAATAAATAAATAAATAGAACCCACAGTATGAAAGTAGCTGACTCCAAGTCAGACTGCCGACCAGTCATGAGTGAAGTCCCACAGGGTTAAATCCTGGGTCATCTCCCATTTGGTATCTACTTCTCTGAAGTCCAGGCCAACATGAAGGGACTCTGGCTGACAAAGTTCACAGACAATTGCAAGTTGGGTGCTATAATTAGCTCCCCAAGTGATGTTAACAGCCTACAGAAAGGCCTCACTGAGACCAATGACTGATGTCAGAATCATGGCCTTAAGCTCAATGCCAAAAAATGTCATCATCCCCCGTGGGAAAAACCCGGTTTCCTTGAATTACCACATCGATGGTAGTCCACTGAACACAGAAGGCATTACAAGAGATTTGGGAACACAGGTTGACAACAACCTCTCTTTTGATAACCACATTGCCACTGTGGTTAGAAAGTCCTCCTGTGTGGCATATCTCATTACTAAGGGCTTTGCATCCAGGAAGAAAGAGGTCATTGTCTCTCTCTACTCTACCCTCATTAGGCCAATCATCGAGTACAATGCCCCATTTGGCATGTACCTCACTAGACACCTGCAGCAACTGGAGAGGCTGCAAATGTACCTCACAAAGATGATCCTAGGCCTTAAACACTTGACCTATTTGGACAGACTCAAATAAACTTCAACTATTCTCTATCTCATTTCACCTACTTAGTGGCAATCTCTGCTAGACTTACAAAGCCATGTCTCATCCAGCACTATTAGAAATGCTACATGTAAGGAGATCCCAATCCCTCCACACCACATGTTCCAGAGACCTCAACCTCATTACCACAATCAACAGAACATGCTGGAGGGACATGTTCATAACCCAGAGAATACCCATGCTATGGGATAGACTTCCATACATGTCAAGCAGAGCACCGCACTGGCACTCTTCAGGAGAAATCTTGATGAGTGGATGGGAAATAGAAAATTCACCCCGGGGATCACTCCAATGGCATTACTCGACAGAGGCACTGGGAACTAAGGTCGGGTGGCATGATGCCAGGGTAATCCTATGCGCTAGGCTTGTAAAGGCTCCAGGGCCATTAGCCTAGTACACATCTATGAACCCATTCACTTGTCAATCACTGCACAACACTGACTGTGAGTTGCCAATGTTTCGTGCTCCTTCCCTTGCTGTACATCTCCAACTGAACTTTTGTATTCATTTCCTACAGAAAGGTATAGAGAATCTTCATGTGGCAAGTGATCACATGCTTTCCTTTTCACCTGTTTCTCCTTAATTTGTTAGACTCATTGTTCCATCATGCTGTGACCTTACCACTGTAGGATTTTCTATACTGTATCCTTCACTTCTCAGGTAATCCATAATTTCAGTTTCCATTTCTTTAACTTCCTCATTACTAATTATCTTTTCTGCTTTCCCCTTTTGTTTTCTTAGTTTTTGTATCGTGAAATTTTGTATATCCATATGCCTTTGCCTGCATTTCTCTGCAACTATCTTTGGTGCCATTTTTTTGTATCGATTTGTTTTGCTTTCTCCTTTGCTTAAATGTTGCACTATATTTATTTATTTATTTATTTATTTTATTTATTTATTTTACATTAGTTTACCGGGAAAGTCCGACTGGAAAGAGGTCCATTTACAGTGGAGGCCCGGGGAAAAAAGCTCCACATCAAATAATATGTACACTGGTAATTTTACAATTAAAAGAATAAAATCTTACAATCAGTATAAAATTTACGTTTTTTTTCCAAGCAATCTTAATTTAAACATAGTAGACCCTGGATGGCAGAAATTGGGAGAGAAAAACTCCAGATTTACCAATGCTATCAAAAGATATATCACAGAAGACACAACAATTTACTTATCGTAGGCCATGTACGGCAGTGTTTGGCAACAGTATTAAAGAGAAAGTGAGCAATGAAGAGAGGAATGTAGGAAGAATTGGTGGAGAGCAGGAAAGCATTATATGATGCAAGGACAGAGCCAGGATTGCAAGAGGTGTGACTTAAGTAACTTTTTGAACATTAAGATAGATGATGCAGAAGAGATATTTTGGGGGAGGTTATTCCATTTCCTAGCAATTGTATGAGAGAGAAGAGCTTTCCCTGCAGTATTGTTGGCTTTGGATATGCAGAGCAGGGTTTTGTTAGATGAGCGTAGTGGACGGTTTGCTGAATATTGGTTCAGTAGTTGGTTTAGGGCTGGAGTTTTGTGGGGATTGTTTAGTATGTGAAAGGTGAGCACTAGTTGGTGGTAACTGATTGCTTGAGGGAGTTCTAACCACTGTAGCTCCTTTAGGTCAAGACAGTGGTAGCTTCTAAAAGTGGAGTTATTTGCAAATTTTGCAATCTTATTGTAACAAGATTCTAGTTTGCCTAGGTCAATTTTCCTGATGTGGGTTAGGATTGGTGATGCATACAATAGGGTAGACAAAAGGTGGGTTTGGGCTAGGGTGATTCATGCTTGGTCTGATAGGAAGTTTTTGTGTTTGTATAAAGTTCCTAGTTTTTTATGTACTTTTTTAATGGTTTGAGAGATATGGACATCAACATTAAGGTCCTTATCTATTTCAACACCAAGTAGCTTAGTGTGGGGGGAGGGAGAGATTGTGGTTCCGTTTTTGGATGTGATAGTGAAGGAAGGAGGTGTTTTTCTGGATTTGTTGATGGTGAAAAGAAGTAATTTGGTCTAGTTGGGGTTTAGAAATAGTTGGATATCAGTAATCCATTTTCCACAGAGCAGAAGGACTCTTAGGTTAGCTTTTGTAGAGTAGTTATGGATGGGGCTGAGCAGATTAGGGTTGAGTCATCTGCATATTTTATCAGTGATGCATGCAGGGTGGAGGTATGTAGTTTGTTGGTGAAAATGGTGAATAGTAGAGCCCCCAGTATTGATCCTTGTGGAACACCTATGTTACAGGGTAGTAGGGGTGATAGTACACCTTGCCATTTAACTGACTGTTTTCTGTCAGAGAGGTAGTTTTTGAACCAGGCAGTAGTGGAGGGGGCAAATGACATGGTGGACAGAGTGTCTAAAAGTAGATTATGTGGGACCATGTCAAATGCCTTAGAGAGATCTAAGAATATAGCTGATACGAAGTTGTTGTCGTTTCTAAGTTGGTTTACCTGGTTGGTAAAGGAGAGAAGAGCAGTAGTTGTACTATGGTTTGGACAGAAGCCATGCTGTGTGAAGGAGAGGAGATTATGTAAGGTTAACAAGTGCATCACTTGGGAGTGAATACATTTCTCCAGGAGCTTGGAAAGGGGGATAAGATAGCAATGGGGTGGTAGTTTGATAGCTCATAGGAGTTGCCACCTTTGTGTAGGGGAATAATATATGACACTTTCCATAGTTGGGGGATGTAGGCTTCTCATATGGAGCAGTTTATAAGAACTGAGACAGGGTAGGCTAGGGACTCTGTAGCTAATTTTAGGAAATTAGTGGGTAGACCATCTGCTGCAAGAGTGGTAGGTTTCAGTTTTGAGACTAGTTTTTTAACTGTGGAGGTTGGTACAGGTGAGAGTGAAAAGGAAGGTATATTATTGTTATCTGTAATGGGGGTGATTATAGAGTCAAGGTTAGATAGCTGGGTGGATAATGACTGAATAGATTCTGTGAAGTGATAGTTAAATTGAGAAGCTATGCTGTCATTGTCAGTATTGGTGCCGGGAGTTGGGGTGGTAGTTTTTCCGGGTTTCAGAAGGGAATTGATAGCTTGCCAGAACTTTTGAGGGTTTTTGAGATGTTTGTTTTGGATATGTAGGAAGTCGTTTTGTTTATCCATTGTTGTTAGTTTTTTGGCCTGATTCTGAAGTTGTTGATACTTTTGTCTGTCTTGTATGGTGTTATTCATTTTCCAGATTTTCCAGGCCTTGTCTGCAGCTTTTAGTAAGGCTTTTGTGGTTTTATTTAGCCAAGGGCCATAATTAACTTTAGTTCTAAGTTTCCTAATTGGAGCTACTGTATTTAGAATATTCATAAAAGTACTATTGAAGAACTCCACTGCCTGGTCTAATGCTAGAGTTTGTAGTGGGTGGCAGTTGCATTGTTGTAGCATGCTGTTAAGAATCTGTGGATTTAACTTGTGGTCATCTCTAGTTTCTTTATATAGTATGGGTTTGGGTATGTTTACCTGTTTACGAAGGAGGAATGTGGGGTAGTGGTCACTGAGTTCATCAGGTAGGCAGCCCACATGACAATTTTCTTTGGGGAAATTAACTAAAGTCCAATTGAGTATGGAATGTTTTTTGGATTTTTTGTCAACCCTGGTGGGTTCTTTGATTAATTGTGAGAATCCAAATAAGCTAATATGGTTTGAGGGGTTGTTGAAGTTGCAGGCTAGCCAGTCTAGGTTTAGGTCACCTAACAGGATAGCTTCTTGGGGAAGGTTGGTTGTAGCCCATTGTAAAAGTTCCTCTATTGTGGGAGAATTATTTCCTGGAGGAATATAACTGCAGAGGATGTTGATTCTCTTTTTGTTTTTGAGGGATATAACAGAGCCTAATATTTTAGTATTCAGAAATCTGGGCATTGGGGTTCTCAGAGGCTGGAGGTTAAGTGTGTTTTTAAATACAATTGCAACTCCACCTCCCTTTTTGGCCTCTCTGTCTAGTCTTAGGATGTTATATCCTGGGGGGAGTATTTCTTCATTTTGGGTGGTGGGTTTTAGCCAGGTTTCAGTAATGGTTAGCATATCAGGGGAGTAGTGAACTATGAATGTGTGTACATCATGTAGTTTGTTGGATATACTTCTTGAGTTTAGATTAATAATAAGTAGGTCTGAGTTCTGTTTGTGTGGGAGAATTTTGTTGTCTGGACCTGGGTTGGGGTGTATGTCTCCTGAGATGAGTAGATGTTTTTTAAGGAACAGACTGAGTTTTATGGCATATGTTACGTCTGTATGTACTCTAGTTACTGTTTGTTTATTGAGAGGAAGTGTGGTGTGTGGTTTGTATGTATAAAATAATGAGGAATCATTAAATAGTGTGGAACAGATTTCAATATCTTTGTGTGTAGGTGTGTGCGTGTAAATATGTGTTACGTGAAAGGTATTGTTTAATGGTATGTTAGTGTATGTAGATGTGGTGTAGGCAAGGGTAGTGAGAGTTAGTAGTAGTACTGGTAGTATTCCCTGCATGATTTGTTTGGGTGGAGGTATTGTGTTTAGCAGTAATGTGATTTAGGTAAATAGGTTAGGTGTGGTAGGGGTTGGATAGTAGGTTCAAGATTGGGTAATTGGGTAGGGAGTTTAGCCTGGGTGTGGTTGGGTGTAATTATAGGAGGATGCTGATTGGAGGGGAGATGGGTCAGGTGAGCAGGGGATAGTATAAGTGTAAGTGCACTGGGAGTGGGTGGGAATTGGGGGTAGGGTAGAGGAGCGGAGTGAGCCCGCAGGGGGAACGGAGTGGCGTAGAGCCCAGAAGAAGTGAAGACTGTGAAAAACTATCAGTAGCTGCAGCTCAGACACTAAAATTAGGGTTGAGTTGGAGCTATGTAGTGTAGGCAATATTTATATTTGGGTTGGCCAGTCCAGGAGGGTAGATGGAGTTAGCATAGAACAGATGGGGAGAATCTGAGGAAATAACTAATATAGTTGGGTAGAAAGTTTGGGAGAATAATACTGTGCGACCAGTCTGCCGTGGTCTGTGTTGCCACCTAGTGGCAAGAAGGAGATGGCAGACTGAAGGATAGAGTAGTACACATATATTAATAAGGTATTATAAAACTAGAAGGGGAGAGTGTCCAGCGAGTTGCGGTAGGCTGCTAATGCACATACGGGAAGTCAGACTAACAACTACTACTACTATTTGTAGGATACAAGTAGATTTTATAAGGCTACATAGATTCACACTTCTTTAGAGTACAGATGCCCTTTATTACGGCAGCATTCAGTGATGCATAGGTAGCAGATAAATCAAGGGTGTCTTCTGGATGAGACAGGGAGGTAGTCCTTGTGCTTTAAGGCAGAGAGGGAGCACCTGAGGCAGTAGAATTCACACTTCTTTAGAGTACAGATGCCCTTTATTATGGCAGCATTCAGTGATGCATAGGTAGCAGATAAATCAAGGGTGTCTTCTGGATGAGACAGGGTGGTAGTCCTTGTGCTTTAAGGAAGAGAGGGAGCACCTGAGGCAGTAGAATTAACACTTCTTTAGAGTACAGATGCCCTTTATTATGGCAGTGTTCAGTGATGTATAGGTAGCAGATAAATCAAGGGTGTCTTCTGGATAAGGTAAGGAGGTAGTCCTTGTGCTTTAAGGCAGAGAGGGAGCACCCGAGGCAGTAGACTGGAGGTGAGTAAAGCAGCCCAACTGCAGGAGCGGCACGGAGGGATGTGGATGCTCAAACTGTATTTTAAATATATTTAAAGTGTTATACTTTCCTATGTCCATCTTTCTTCCTTTCTGTTTTCCTTACTTTGGGGACCAATTGTTCCACCATGCTGTGACATAAACTGTGTTAGCCTTTCTACACTAAATCCTTCACTTTGGAAGTATTTCATAACTTCAGCTTCTGCTTGTTTAACTTTTACTTCACTGATCTTCTGTTTTACATTCCCCCTTTGCGATCTTATTGTTTGGGTTGTGAAAGTTTCCATACCTTGATATTTTGCCTGTATTTCTCTTCAAATATCTGTGGAGATGCTTTCTGATGTTGACTATTTTGGCTTTGTCCTCTGCATAAATATTGCAACAAATCAAATCTCTCTTTCTTTCCTTCCCATGTCCATGTTAATTTTCATGCCTTTCAAAAATCTCTAGGTTTAGTTCTTTACATTTTTGCACTTCCTTGGTTGCTTCTTCTTCTAAATGGCCCAACATTTTTGTCTATATAATAGTTTTCATGGATCTAAATACACATGATGGGATTGATGTTTTTTTTTGTGCAAGTATATTTCTTTCCTCCGGTTTCTCTCTTGATCATTCTGAATATTTTCTATCTAGAAATTCTGGGCTTCCTGCATAATAATAACAAACATTTCTTTCTTATCCTCAGTAGTCCACTCTATCATCTTTATGGCTCTTTTCCAGCCTGTCGGTTCTTGTGGACTACTACTTCCTTCTAAAATGGGGTAGGTCCATCCTCCCCCTGAACCTGGCCTAACCCCATTGTTGGAATGTTTATGTGACTTGAAGATTCTATGCTGTCAGTTTTTCACCGTGCGCATATGAGGATCAGGCACTTGTTTATACTGGGACTTGTGTACTCTCTTCTCTTCTCTTTTTTATTTTTTAAACTACTTCTGTCCATGATATATGCTATATAAAATACATTGTATACAGCAGTGTCATACCCAGTAAAGTATAGTTTATTTAAATAGAAGCTCATTGCTAACCAGTATCAATGTTTCCTACATTTCACTATAGCTAATTTTGCTTATTGTATGTATTTCTGGACTCCAACTTGTTCTTGTTACACAAATTTGTAAGGAAAGCAATTTCACGCATTTGCAACTCAATCGAATAAATCCTGATTGGAGGTTACCAGTCTAATGGCCTAGAGCCTTTTTAAGCCTAGCCATTCCTGCCCTGGTTTTCGTAGTTGTCAATGCCCAAGGACTAGAAAGACTTTGGTGTATGCCTGTGTCTTAGACCATAAGCTGCTGCTGTCCATAAAGGCCACAGGTGACAAGCAGGGGTGAATTTATGATTTCTCATCCATTGGTACAAATGTTATTTGAATAAGCTTGAAGAAGATTTACATACATGGAGTATCTTTTCCAGAAAAGGGGTAAAAGCACACACCTGTTTCTCCAACATGTTTTGCTTATGCCACAGATGATGTTTAGATTCTTAGACTGGGTAATTCTTGTGCTGTTTGTTTTGTAAATGTGTACCATATCCATTAAGGCTGAATATGAGAAGGTCTTGTAGGCTAGGTATACATTGCCCCTCGGTAGTCTGTAGGAGACTGAGTACAGGGACAAGAGTTTGGGGTTTTCCACATAAGACATGTATTTTACCCTTTGTATTCTTTTAATGAGGATTTTCTGTGACCACTACAGTTGTTGGAAATGTCTGGTCAGGTACATGCTGAAGAGAGCAGTGTACTCGGTTATTTGTCTAATCAAGGCTAAGTATAGTAGGATTATGATCTCCTTAGATCTGGATGCAATGCCATAACTTACAACTTGCTCCCACATAGAAGGATTTTCTCACCACTGTGGACACATGGTGATCAAAGTTCAGGTTACTGTCAACCTGAGTTGTCAAGTCCCTTACCACTGGGTCTACTGTTAGGAGAGTGTTATCAATGTTGTAATTTGCAAGGGTGGTCAACTTCCCAAAGGGTATAAATATGCATTTTTTGGCATTGAGTATTAGGTTCTGTTTCTGGCACCAGTTACTTGGCTCTCAGTTCCTCCTTAAGGATATTTACATCTTTGCAGGAATCAGTCATTGCACCCAACGTGCAATCATCTGCAGATTTGGTCACCCAAAGACCCTCTATATTTGCTATGACTTCAGAGAAGTGTATTCCAAACAGGAGAGGTCCAAGTGCTGAGTCCTGTGAAACACCACTAGTAGCAGGAGTAGTCGTGCATGTGGATTCCCTAACCTATCTTCATGTGACTATTCATTAGGTTACATAGGGATTTATGTCTACATTTTTGAGTTTGTCTATAATACCCAAGTGAGATAGTGTGTTGAATGCCTTTACCAGGTTGAGTATGCATTGTTTTGCCAATCATCCATGGTTCAAGTGGTCTTCTCACAGTAGTCCACTGGGTTTAGCAGGTATGACTTACACTTGACAAAACCAAACTGGGATGGGTCCAGTGTTTGAAGATCTCCAATGTATTTATTAGCTCCATGATAACTTTTTCCGTGGCCTTGCATATAACACTAGTCCAGCTTATGGCTCTGTAGTTCCATGAGTCTGTTGATGGTCCACCTTTATGTAGAGGGATGACCATTGCAGTCCTGCATTCCTTAGGGACGAAGCCTGTCTGGAGGCTGTGGCTTAATAGAGGTTCTAGTTGACATGACATGTCATGTTTCAAACTATTTAGGAGGCATCCCTGGATGTTATCAGTGCCCTTTGCTGTAGAGTTTAGCTCTGGAGAGGGCAGTGAGGACCTGTTTAGTAACAGTGGGGGGATAAGTGGCAGAGGGTATTTCCTGTGGAGTAACTAGTCATCTTCGAGTCATATGGACTCTGTCTTCTACTTGTACGGTAATACTGTTGTGTAACACTTTTGAGTAAAGTTACTGTCCTCTATTCTTACCTTGGTCTTTGGTAACTACTTTAGTCATTTAAATGTTTCTATCAAGGCTTTTCTCTCTGCACTATAAGGTTGAGAGGTATGCCTTTAATTATAACTGAAATGTCATGAAATCACAAGAAATTAATGGCTTTTGTTGCATGTGTATTCCTATATACTAGACAGACTTTTTGTGTCTAATTATCACTAGCCAGTACAACTTTATACATACATAAATTTGTTAACAGACATCCATATTCCATGTGAAATTTCAGTTGCATGTATTTTACAAAATAAAGTTAACAAGCCAGCAGACACACAGGTTCCACGTGAAGTCATAGTTTTATTTATTTTAGTTTCATAATTATCATATCTAGGCATAGACAGATATTTTGATGTAATGTATGAGGTGAAACAATGTAAACTGCAAGTGAAATCAAGTGTGATATTTTGTTGCAAAGAGAAAATGTGCTGATGAATAAAGAAAATGAAAAACATCTATAATACACACTCGTTAGTTCAAGGAAGAGCATTGCATATACAACTAACTAAATAAATAAAAATGGAGAGATCCTTCTATACAACATAGCCACTCTATTAAACATCTTATTTATATTTATACATTTTACATATGTACATACATACAAATATTTCAGGCATGAGCAATAATGCTATTCTTGCCTGCAAAGTTGTAGTTATAGTTTGACCTCATTTCCATTTCTTATATTTTTTTAAGTATCATCTTGCTTGAATTCCACTTCTGCATTTTGCCCAACTGTTTGACATTCCTTCAGAAAGTGGTATAATTCTTTATTCTATTTACAATTATCTGTTTAGGTCTTGTACCATGGAGCTCACGTTGTGACTCAAAAAGGTCTGTCAGCCTACCACTTGCATGATTATCAAACTGCAATTAATAAGTACACAAACAAACAGCTGAATAAACAAATAAGGGGAAAATAAATTATTTCAAACAAAGGTTAAGTTTAATTCATGGTACATTGAAGAGTACAGTGCACATATATTTGTTGTTTTCATTACATATCGAAATAAACAATTAAATGTTTGTTTACAGGTACCTTGTTATGTGAGTATAGAGTTGGTACTCTTACAGGACATAAAACACAGTAGGGGGTATTCAGAAAGGAAAAATAGCAGTGTGTAAAGCTGAACTATGCAGTCAGTGTGTTGACATGCAGGGCATGTGCACTTCAGAGATATATGTGTCACAATCATGGTAGTATGAAAATTAGTGTGGTTAGTAGTATATATTAATGACCATATCATGACATTCAAATGAAATGGCTTACAGAAATACATTCATCAATAAACTGATTTTTTTGTCTGCTTATATATATTCTATAAGCAGCATGCACATTTGTAAGATACTTGATAATTATATATTAGGTTGCTAAGTTCATAGGTATATACTAGGCATGCAGTTCAAATGACCATTAATAAGCATAGCCAGCTAAACCCAAACACTGTTGAGTGAGTTAAGCACCATGCTATATAACCCCAAAGAGGATTTATGATTTCCAGGCCATTTATTCAGAATATTACTGAATACAGACCATGTCTAGGATGGCTTGACATGCACAGGAAGTTTATTCAATAAGTATAGAATTCCTTGGGATAGAAATCTGTTGTGCCAGCCATGTTCCATTTCTCTGTCTATAAAAGATTACAATCTAGGGTGGAATTGGCAATGTACCATATGGATGGACAGCAGTCTGTCTGCTGCAGAATGGTATACAGAGCAAGAATTGCACGCATCAAAAATGCCATTTGAACACTTGATACAAGTATCACAATAAATAGTAGGCAACAGTAAGGATTGTGGAAGGGTATACAGCTCAGCAAATTGTGTAGCCTCAGTGTAACTATCATAATTTTTGGTTTAACACACATTTTGTACCAATACATTGGGTCTGTAATACGGACACGAAAAACCGTATGAGCGGATACAAAGATGTTGACCCGTATTGGGTGAAGTACGGAAATCCCAAATGTTCAAAACCGCAAATTCAGAAATGTCAATTTGTTTTTAGTTGGCCCGTCTGCGGTATAGCTCCGTAAGGTAAGTGTGCAATAGATAGAACTTTAGTGTTAGAATTTGGATTAAGGTAAGTGTATAGATAGGTAATGTATGTAAGGTTTAGTGTAATGTTAGAAGTGGGGTTATTTTAAGTGTATGTATGTGTATTGTTTATTTTGTTTGGGTGTATGTCTGTAGGGGAAGTGTGCGGTAGTTACGGAACTTAGGGTTAGGGAGGGGTTAAGGATAGTGCATAGATAGTTGTGTATGTGGGGTTTAGTGTAGTGTTGGAGGTAGGGTTTTGTTAAATGTATGTATGTGGATTATTTATTTTGTTTGGGTGTATGTGTGTAGGGAACATGTGTGGTAGTTACGAACCTTAGGGTTAGGGAGGGGTTAAGGATAGTGCATAGTTAGTTGTGTATGTGGGGTTTAGTGTAGGGTTAGAGGTAGGTTTTGGTGCTTTACTTTAGGTTAGAAGTAGGATTTGGTTAGTGTATGTGTGTGGTTTATTTATTTTCTTTGGGTAGGTAGTATGTACCGGGTGGTGGGGTTGGCCGACTATGACAGTTCGATATTTTTTTTCGCAGTTTAGTGTGCTTGTGATTTTCATGGTTCGCAGTATAGGTGTCGACGTTTAAGTATTCGGGAATAGGGTTTTCGCTTTGGTAATATAGACCCAATACATTGCAGGTAATGTCAGCATGTTCTATGAGGTGATATATAAGATGGGTGTTTCCATTCACATGGAAAGAGCACCAGCAAGGTTCCAGGTGATCAAACATGCAGGAAGCTCCAGTCAACAAAAGTATTGTTGAATGTGCAATATGTGTCTTACAGGTAACACCCAGGTTCTGCAAATAAAAGACAGTAATGTTAGGCATGGTAGAAGAGGTTATTTTTCAGCTGTCTTTCATAAGCATTGCACTTCCAGCTTCCTAATTTCTTGATGTTCTCCCACTAAATCCTTGCCCACTTTACATGAGAAGCTGCCACTATGCTAAATGAGTGTGGAATCTAACTGAGCGTTGGGTATATGTTTGGGGTCCAAGCTTCATCACTCCACTGCTTTCTTCAATGCAGCCCTCACCTGAAGCTGGGTAAACCGGTTACCCTTCTCAAGGCAGAGAACTGCTTCTTCTTAAGTACCAGTCTATGATGAAACTGTGTGAGTGGGCTTCTGTGTTGTAGGCACAGTGTTTGGTAATGTTGTAGGCACTATACTACAATCCATTCTGTGGTCCCTGAAGCTGGAGTCAGCCACTAGTTCTTCACCTCTTGATCACTCATAGGTTGTGCCTGTTTATCCTTAGAATATTCTTAGTTTGACCAGCGAAATGCTCAACATAAGACTGCTAAACAACAGGCTATGAAAAACAATCTGTTGTGTTACTGATGACATATATTTTGTAGTTTGTCCCATAAAGTTCACACTGCCTCCCCATGGCTTTGTGTAGCCAGCTGATAGCTTGCCAGGTGTAATGCTACCTTCAACTTCTTTTAATCAACCTCTAACAGTAGCAGGGTGTGCACCCTCCATTCTTTTACTGTTATGAGCTATACAACTGGAGAACCTCGCATCTTCCTAGTGTTTCTGTAGTGCTGTAGTACCCTTTTTGGGCCACCTAATCACCTAATTACCTGAACTGAGGGTGTTTATTATCTGTTATTCTCATACACCCACTGATACTATGAATGAATTTGTGCCCACACTGGTGCTGGTGCTGTTTCCAGTGCCACTTCTTGAATTGAGCCCACTGTGAAAACAACATGGTGTAAAATGTCCAATTATTCTTCACCTCACCCCTTTTGCTGATTGCTCCGTGCCTGAACTATACATATGTTGTCAGATTTTGAGTTGGGAGTACCTTGTTTGCCTTCTGTTTGTATAACCAACCCTAACTCTGTAATGGCACATTGATGTCTACATGTAATTACTCTTGGCCACCTGTTGCTGAGCTTACTTCCTCCTAAGTACATCCCACCACCAAATTCTTAGGGATACTGCAACAGTTATCCTGAAAAAAATGAAGTATAGTCTGAGGGTGTGCCAACACTCAAGTAAGATCATCTCTAAAAATTTAGATGACTGAAGGCAAGAATACTCTTGTTATTTGACAGGTTCATAGGTGGTTACTAGGCTACTGACCCAAAGGTCTTTATAAGTCTGGCTGTGTGTACCCAATATAATGCTAGAGAAACCCAATATAAAGGATCTAGCCTAAACTCAAGATCTTAGCAATGGCTGCATATCTAGGAGGGTCATAGGTGAAATCCCCAACAAGGAATTTATGCTTTCCCAACCAGTCATCCAGGCTATACTTAAACACAGTTATAGCCCAGGGGCTCTGTATAATGTGAATTGGTAGCCTATTTCTGAGGAGTGACAACCTCTGAGAGACATATCTGTCTCTCCAGCAGGTCCTATTTATGTCGCAGACCACGTTAAGTTCCCTGGAGCAGGTGACCCTTGTCCCATTGGACTTGTGGATGTGCAGCATTTTGATTGGTTATGGATCTGTGATTGCTCTATAGGCCAGGCACAAGTCGCCTCTATGTAGTCTGTACGCTACTGAGTACAGTGACAGTGACTTCAATCTGTCAGTGTATGACATGTGCTGGAGACCCTGAATTTTCTTAGCTAGAAATCTCTGAGGTCTCTCAAGTTGCTGCAGGTGCTAGGTAAGGTACATACAAAGGGAACACTGTACTCAATTATTGGCCTACTGAGGGTCGAGTACAGGGGAGTTATGACCTGTTTCGCAATTGAGGCAATGCCTTTGCTAATGATGTGAGCAGCATATAATGCCTTCCTTACCACAGTAGACACATGGTGGTCAAAGTGTAGGCTACAGTCAACTTGCAGTCCCTATTCTCTCACTACTGAGTTGTTAATGTAGGGTATTCTTATTTATATGATAGTCTGCAAGGATGTCATTTTTACCAAATGGGATGATAATGCATTTTTTAGCATTGAGTTTGAGTCCACGGCTTTGGCACCAATCATTCATTTGTGTAAATCCCTCTTTACGTATACTGACATCATTTGTGGATTAAATGATTACACCCAATTTACAGTCATCAGCAAAGTTAGTCAGCCACAGCCAGTCTATTTTTGCCTGAACTTCTGAGAAGTATATTCCAAACAATAAGGGTCTAGCACTGACCCCTGTGGAATCACACTGATGACACATCTGCTGGTCGAGGTAAAGTCCCCAACTTTGACTGAGTATGATCTGAAGGTGAGCCAGTTAGCAGCCCACCTGACAACATAAGAGTTGATATTCAAATGGGAGAGTGTATCAATGATGCCCTAATGTGTGACTGTGTCAAAGGCCTTTGCTAAGTCAAGGTAGGTTTTATGCACATATTTGCCTTCATTTATGGCTCTGGTGATGTTTTTGAAGAAGTCTACCAGGTTTAACAAGCATGACCTGTCTTTGACAAAATCAAAATGTGTCAAATGAAGGGTTTGGAGATCACCTATGTTCTTATTGATAAGGTCCATGATGATTCGTTCCATGGCCTTACAGATAAGGTTGGTTAAGCTTATGGGTCTATAGTTTCTGTAGTTTGAGTCACAATTTTAATATTCTTGTCAAGTGGCATACAACAAATGGAAAAAAACTCTACTCTTACTTGTAAAACTAGCAATCAAGGGTTAGTGATGCGAATGCTGTTAGGAAAATACAACTACCTCCTGCATGCCAGCGTACGAGTGTGTGCATGTATAAATGTATATATCCACCAGCACACCACACATATAGGTGTGGGTACATCTGTATGCATAAGAAGACACACACAAATTCAGAGACAGATTTATGTGTGTGTGTGTGTGTGTGTGTGTGTGTGTGTGTGTGTGTGTGTGTGTGTGTGTGAGTAGTGGATCTATAATAACATAAAGATATACAGCAATTACATTTTAAACAACCAAAGCAATGCATATGATAAACACATGATAAAGGCATTTATTTACTTAAATTGTCTATTTTCCAACTTGATAAGACGGTAAGGGGTCTCATCCACACAGCCATCTGAGTCAAAAAAGAAGCAAGTTTGAGAAAAGTTATGAGAATTCCAATATTAACAGTGAAGTATACCACTAAAACAGTTAGGTGCACTGTATACAAAGTTTTAACAAAATACATGCATTATTGCATATCCAGCATATACAAATTTGACAAACATTCAAGAATGTCTTGAATTGCAAACTGGTCAGTAAGACATAGCAAGGCTATAGTTCTACAACCACATGAATATAAACTTAGATTACATATTGCATGCATATTTATGCACACAGATAGGGAAATATAGAGACTACATTTGCCTCAACTTTCAAATGGTAACCAGTGTAACTCTTCTGCAGTCAGATATTCAGGAAAAGAATGAAAGATCCAAACATTTTACCGCAGTGCAGGGAAGAAAAATAAAACAAACTGAGTTGAATAGAATCAGTATTATACAGACAGTTACTGTGTGATTCCTGAAGGGTGTCAGATAATGGGAAAATAATTTTAGTACAGTAACAATATTCCATTTCAAAGCTGACTGAACGATTCTTATGGAAATGTTATAAGATTTTATTCTTCTAAAATCTTAAGACATTTGCAACGCAGTGGGTTTGTTTCTATAGATGCAAATGTTCAAAGCAATGCTGTCCTATGAACTGTGGGGGAAACTATCTTATAAATGTATGCCTGCATGAGTGCATGCACTAATAAGCAACACTATTTCTAAACATATGAAAAATAATTACCAGTGAAGGGAAAAAAACATGTAGCAACCAGGGAAATTGGGAGGCATACACACTGTATTTTTAGAAGGGGGGGTAGCTTTTTTGAAAAAAAAAAGTACATATTTAAAGGGTGTTGGCGCCTTTGAGTATACCAGTCAGTCAGAAGTAAGGAAGGCAATCAACAATTGAAATGTGTGTGTGTGTAAATGCCCCCACATAATACACCTGCTGGCTAGAGATGCTCAGGCTCAAACCCTGTACCTTTGCTTCAGCGTAAGAACAGCCTAAAGTCCCTAACCACCACCATTTCTGAACTTTGTTCAGATTTGCTTTTCTAATGATTGTGAGCTATGGTGAGAACTGAAGTTGTATTTCTCCCATTATTGTTTTTGATGTTTGTCCAGGTTTTTTGTGCTAAGGTGTGAAGAGAGAACTGAATTTGTATTCCCTAATTATTGGCTTTGTTTGTCCAGGTTTTTTGTGCTAAGAGGTTGAGTGCTATCTAAATGATAGCCATTAAGTTTGTCTTCCTATTTTTCAGACTGCTGATTTAGCATAGTGGTATGTTGCACTGACTATAGTGCATATGGTTATGGGTTCAAGACATGTATGGTGATAACACAGTATTTTATTCTAGCAACTTTCCAAAATTATACAAGCAATGTTTAAAATGTGTCCCTGTTTTTTGGGTTTTTGCCCCCCCCAATAAATGTTGGCATTTTCCAGATTTCTTGTGCTGCAAAGTTCAGAGATACAGCTGAGTGTCAACATTTTACAAGGAGCTGAGAGCTGCAGGGGAACTTAAGTTTAGTGCTGCTTATGCTGAGTCTGCTTGTACTGTTAATAGCACAACAGGTAGTGTACTTGCTTTTAATGCAGAAGGTTGTGGGTTCTTCTCCCACAGTAAGTCAATGCATTGCTGATACTATACTGTGTTGTAAAGGGGAGTGAATGCTGTAGTCTTTTTTGGCAAAGATATCTAGTAGTAACTATGAACCTGTTATCAGTTTGTTATCCATTCCCTATTGCAATATTACTAGCGTATCATTGTTTTTAATGCAACATAGGCAATTTATTCCTCAAGGGCAACAGGCACATTATTTGTAGATGAAACCATGAAATATAAAGTTGTTTGCTAGCAGCAGCCTCTTCATTAGTTACAGATTTCTCTAATGTGGAATTATGTAGATGGTTTTTACTAGTTCAGAGATTGTGCATATTTACTGATACTGGTGGACTGTAGAAGTTTGAGTAGATCTTTATGATGGAAGGTGTATCAAAGAGCATGTGTAAGTTTCATGTGCAAGGGGCCTGTGATTTGAAAACAGACCAAAGTTAATCTTTATCTGCCACTGGCAGAATGTATTTTCTTTGAATGTGGGTTTCAATGCTGTTTCAATGAATGTGAGTTTCAAGGGCAGAGAAGTTTTAATGCTAAGTCTAGTTTCATTGTGAGACTGCATTGCTTTATTTAGCAGATATTTATTGGTGTTTGTGCTGTAAAATGCAAAATAAAACTTTTTCTGACAAATCATTTAGGAATGAAGTCACTAAATGACCGACGTTAAGTTTCAGACATCATAATCTTCAGAAAAATGCATGCTAAAGCGAGACCTGATATTCTAGCAACTGTCTTAAGTTTATACAAGGTCAATTGTTAGTACTGTTTGTATGTTCCCCCGATATATTTGACCTTGTCCAGATTTCCTGCATTAAGAGGTTGAGAGGTATTTGCAAATAAATTGCTTTATAGAATTAGGAATATCCAAACCTATCAACTGTCCCCAATTTTGGCTCAAAATGTTGCTCTCCCCCTAATAATCTCTCCGCAAAATAGCAATTTTGGAAGAAAACGTGGAGGGTTTACTTTTATAAATAACTGTAATGATCAGAGTTATGCATTACTTTCATTTCAGAAATGCATGTAGATTCTCTAATTTTGTCAGCTGCTCTATGTTAACTGTGCTCATATTAAAATGGTGTCCCTTCTTTGACAGGTTCCCAGCTGTATTGTCTGGCAATTTTATATTTTTGCATCACATTTTTGGTCCGTTTATCATAAAATTGTGGTTTTCTGGCAAATTAGTGGCAAATTGTTAAAGACTGAAGTTAGAAAATAATGGCAGACATTTGAGTTTCAGATTTCATACCTTTCAGAAAATTCGTACTAATGCAAGACCTACTACTATTCTATTATCTTTCTAAGTTTATAAGAGCAATATCTAAATAAAATTCCTTATTTTTGGGCCTTTGCCTCAGTTTTATTTATGAGTTTGTTGCTCTAAGAGGTTGAGAGGTGTGTGTGTGTGTGTGTGTGTGTGTGTGTGTGTGTGTGTGTGTGTGTGTGTGTGTGTGTGTGTGTGTGTGTGTGTGTGTGTGTGGTAGGTAGCTAGCATACCTCTCAACTGTCCAAATTTTGCAGAATGTCTAGATTTTTGCCCCATATTTTTTGTCTGTTCCTCATAAATTTTGTGATTTTCTAGAAAATCATTGAAGGCTGAAGTTGTTAAATAATGACAGACATTTGAGTTTTAGACTTCATGTCCTTTAGAAAAATTCATACTAGCACAAATCCTGTTATTCTAGGAACTTTCTAAGTTCACAAGAGCATTATTTAATATCTGTCCCTGTTTATTTTAGGCTTTGTCCATATTTCTTGCACTAAGAGGTGAGTAGGGGTGTGTGTGTGAATGAAACATCCTAGTTCGGGGTAGCAGGTGATTAGTAATTTACTCAAGCTCAAAACCTGTACCTTAGTTACAGAAAACAAAAGCATAAATTCTCTACCCCAACTACCATGCTGCATTTGTCAAAGAACTGACATTTCAGGTTAATTTTCAATTCAAGGAACCAAGTTTGAGTGAATTTATATTATATTACTGAAGAGGCATTACAGCGAATGCCTCTTCATCGACACTAAAAGAGCGAGCCGTGAATTACGAGAATGGCCGTAGCTTGGCTGGGGAGGGGGGTAGCAGTTTGAGAGCTGTGAGTACAAATTTGAAAATCCTAGCTACACCCCTGGTAGCAACAAGCAAGTAACAAAAACAAACAAAAAAATACCACTGCCAAGACTAGGATAATCATTCCACCATGTTTTACAAAAACAAGCACATACTAAAGATGTAATTTCAGTGCTGCAAAGGCTGCAGATCAGATGGTGGCTAGATCAACTAATCTAATAGTTTAAGTGTAGGGGAAGGGAAATACAAAAGAACAAATGGCAAACTCTTAGCAGTTCCTAATAATAACCATCCCACAGTAAAGTTTGTGACATCTGTCCTACAGTACGTTAACAAGCTTCTCTGAAAATTGTGCCTGTGTGTGAATATGTGACTTACACTGCACTAAAAGATAAACAAAGTATTCTAGCAAGCAACTGACTTTAGAAACAAAATAATGCCCATTTAAAAGTATTGCATTATTGCTGTGCTTTCTATAGCAGCAACAGCAGTAGTCCGGTCATTAAATGCCTGAAAGGTTACTTTTCTCAATGGCAAATGCACAGATTAAACTAATGAATGTCTCACAAGGAGAGCTGTTGTCAGTAGAAAGTACAGTTGTGTACACTTACCATAAATGTAGATGTTCGCGTGTCTTCACTGTTGCAGTCATCACTGTAGGGTTCTTCCTGCCGGCAGGCAGTCCTTGGTCAGCCAGAATCCCAAAGTCTGGGTCCGGCGTTGGCTGTGAACTCATCCTCCCTGACGTCAGAGCGACAGGGGTATAAAGCTCCCTGCCGACGCAATGTTCTCCAGTTTTTCTTGCCCCAGATGTCAGGTGCCCAAAAATAAAAGGCTAAAAGTAAGACAAAATATCACAAAAGTGTAACATACAACAAAACCCATATCCAGTAGCAAATACACCTCAGAAGAAGGGTAAAGCGTATAACCACACTAAAAAGAGAAGAAGAGGGGACAGGAGGGAGGGTAACCCAGACTGCAACAGTGAAGACACTTGAACATCTACATTTATGGTAAGTGTACACAACTGTACTATGTTCATCGTGTTTCACTGTTGCAGTCATCACTGTAGGGTTGAATCCCAAAGCTGAGAAAAAGGGGTGGTGGTTATTGAGCAGAAGGAGTGGCTAGAAGGCCTTGCAAGACTGCAGAGGCAAAGCCTGCCCTAGATTTAGAGTAAAGAGGGAGATTGTAGTGCTTAGAGAAAGTGTGCACTGAACTCCAAGTTGCAGCTTCCAAAATATCTTTGGTAGGGACTCCCCTGAGAAAAGCAGCTGAAGTAGCAGCAGCTCTGGTAGAATGAGTTCTAATTTTTCCAGGAATTTTCTTTCCATGATGAGAGTAATAAAATCTGATTCCATAAGCAATCCATTTAGAAATGGTCTGTTTGAAATAGCTTTGCCTTGAGAATTAGCTGCATAAGAAACAAACAGTTGGTCTGTTTTCCTGAAATCCTTGATTCTGTCCAGGTAAAAACAAAGCTGCCTGTGTACGTCCAAAGAATGCAAGATCCTCTCCCCCTTATTTTGGGATTAGGGAAAAAGGTTGGCAGGTGAATAGTTTGGTTTAGAGCCACTTTAGATACTACTTTAGGCATGAAAGTAGGGTTAGTTTTCAAAGAAACCCTGTCTTGATGAAAAATAATGTAAGGTTCCACAGCCATGAGTGCTTGTAAGTCGGAGACTCTCCTGGCTGAAGTTAAAGCCAGTAGGATGACAGTCTTCCATGATAGGTATTTTATATTGGATGTGTTAGCAGGTTCAAAAGGTGGCAGAGTAAGCTTTTCCAGTACATAATTGAGATCCCAAGCAGGAATGGGCAGAGTTCTTGGGGGGCCTTAAATTCTTTGCCCCTCGGAGATATTGTTTGAGAAGTGGATGTGAAAAAATAGGTGGATGCGTGTTATAATGTGCAGAGATAGCTGAGGCATGTATTTTTATGGAAGAAAAGGATAAGCCCTTATGCAACATATCTGTTAGGTACTGTAGAATCAATGGAATATTTGGAATGAGAGGATCTGATCCCTTAGCCTGCATCCAGGTGCAAAATCTCTTCCATTTTCCTGCATAAGATTTCCTAGTGCTAGGCAGTCTGGCTTCTAAGATAACATCCATAACCTCTTTGCAAAGGGGTGGATTAATTACAGATCCTGAATACGCCAGGCTGCCAGGCTAAGAGTTTTGATATGAGAGTGCAGGACCTGGCCCTGGTGTTGAGACAAAAGGTTTGGAATCTGTAGAAGAATCCAAGGAAGTTCCTGGGAAAGATTTATCAGTGTTGAGTACCAAAACTGCCAAGGCCAATTCGGGGCCAATAAGATCATCTTTGGTTTGTCCTGTTTTATTTTTAATAACACTCTTGGTAGAAGAGGCAGTGGAGGGAAGGCATATCCCAAAAGGTTCCTCCAACTGAAAGAAAGAGCATCCACTTTCCAAGCTAGCTTGTGATATGTCCTTGTGCAAAAGGTCTGTAGCTGGTAGTTGTGAGGAGATGCAAATAGATCTATGTCCGGGCAGCCCCAGGCTTCTGTAATCATGTTGAATATCTGGGTGTTTAGCATCCACTCGTGTGGATCCGACAGATTCCTGCTCAGATGGTCTGCCAGAGTGTTTTCTTTTCCTGGCAAGAATTGGGCTTGTAGATCCACCTTGCAAGCCAGTGCTGTGCTCCATAGAGTCATGGCGAGTCTGCAAAGGGGATAGGAGTGTTATCCCCCCTGCTTGTTTATGTACCACATCACTGTGGTGTTGTCTGTCCTTATCAGAAGCTGCCCCGGCTCTAAAAGATCCCTGAAGGCCAAGAAGGCATTCTGTACAGCTAACATCTCTTTTAAATTGATATGTAGATGCTTCTGATCCTCTGTCCAAGAACCTTGCAGGCATTTCCCCTGCAAGTGGGCTCCCCATGCATAGTCGGAGGCATCCGTGGTTAGCACTTGGTTGGCTGGAGGTAGAATGAATGTTTTCCCTTTGTTTTGAAGACATGCTGTGGCCCACCAACGAAACTCCTTTTGTAGGTAAGGTAAGACAGGAATCACTGTTTCCAGACTGTGACAATGTTGGGACCAGATGTTTTTTAGGTACCATTGTATCTTCCTCATATGCAATCTTGCATGTGGTATGAGTAGGATGCAGGAGGCCATATAACCCAAAGCCTGTAGAAATTTTCTTGCAGTTAGCTGAGACATCAATGCCAGTTCTTTGAAAGTTGTAGCCAGCTGCAATTGTTTTTCTGGCATCAGGAATGCCATCTGAATTGTAGTGTTTAATAGAGCACCCAGGAAAGTTATCTGTTGAGTGGGTATCAAATTTGACTTTTTTACGTTCACAGTGAATCCCAGGCACTTGAGCAGATTTTGAACAAATTCCAGGTGCTGGAATAATATGTCTCTGCTGTCTGCTTGAATAAGACAGTCGTCCAGATAAGGGTAAATTTGAATTCCCCTGAGTCTGCAGTAAGCTACTACTGGTGCCAGGCACTTGGTAAAGACCCTGGGTGCAGTAGATAAGCCAAAGGACAGTGCAGAGAATTGGTAATGCTTCAAGCCTGCCTTGAATCTGAGAAATCTTCTGCACTCCTGTCTGATAGGAATGCGCAGGTAAGCCTCCTTTAAATCCAATGTCACCATCCATGCATTTTTGCTCAACATTGGCAGGAGCTGCTGCAGAGTAAGCATCTTGAACTTTGGAATCTCCAGAAAGGTGTTTAAGACTGACAGATCCAAGACTGGTCTCCAAGAATTTTCCTTTCTGGGAATTAGAAAGAGTCTGGAATAAAAGCCTTGTCCCGTCTCTGAATTTGGAACCAGTTCTATGGCCCTCATAGCCATGAGGGACCCCACCTGTTTTAATGCCTCTGTCCACTGATGTTTTGGAAGGTCTGGCCATCCATTTGGTTTTGTCAAGGTGTGGAAATGGAATTTGTAACCTCTTAAAACTACATCCAGAACCCACTTTTCTTGGGTAATGCAAGTCCAATTTTGGTGGAAAAGCATAAGTTTTCCTCTCAGAGGGGCTTCCAGGAGAGAGGATCCTGGAGCCATGCATGGAGAGTCATTGAGCCTTTTTCCTATAAGGTTGAGACCTATCCTCTCCACCCCTGGGGTGAAAGCACTCCATTGTCTAGGCCTATACGAGGCCTGGGCTTGGGCCCTCCCTCTAGGGTGCCTATATCTGCCCCTTTGAGGCCTGTCCAAGCTGCGAAAGGACCAATTCTTAGCTGGCCAATTTCTGCTGAATCTAGGAGGCTGAACTTGCAAGAAATCCTTAACCGTCTGCATGGATTTTGCTTTATCCTCCATTTTCTTTATAACCTCTTCAGCCTTAGACCCAAATAAAACATCATGTTGAACAGGAGCATCCAGTAATTTTGCTTTTACTTGGTCAGGCAAATTTTGTTCCTTTAACCAAGCATGCCTTCTAATGACTGTGCCAGTGGCAGCCGCCCTGCAGGAGGCCTCTAAAGCATCAAAACCACAGTGTAAAGTATGTTTCCCCACCTGGTCAGTCGCATGCATTAAATCTTGTAATTCCTTATTGTCTGCACATGCAGAAAAGGTAGACATTTTTTTGTTTCATAACAGTCAGAAGATATTGTTGATATTTCAACATATGGAATTGACAATTTAAAGCTCTAATAGATAAAGTAGCAGAAGTATATACTTTTTTGCCCCATCTCTCCAAAGCTCTGGAATCCTTCTCTGATGGAATAGGGTTCTTAGCAGTGGCGGCCTTAACACCCTTAGGACCCTGAGAAATGGTCTCTGGATCAGTAGTAGGATTTTTAAACAGAAATTTGTGAGTGTCAGGAACCCTGTAATACCTATCAGGCTTAGTAGGGGCCAGAGGAAAAGAGTCAGGGGATAAATTAGATTCAGTAAAGACATCATCCACAATGTCCAGAACAGGAGGAATAGCAAGGGGTCTGTGTTGGGGAAAAAGAAGGAAGTCCCTAAGCCTTCTCTTAGATTCTGAGTACTCCTGGCCTTCCCAGTGAAAATGTTCCCTCATATCATGTAAAGTTTCCCCAAAAGAGTAATCTTCAGGAGGAGAAGCTGAGGGAATGGATTCCTCAGCATCCGAATCCTCATAAGGAGGAAAAGAATAATCCTGTTCAGGGAAGAGATGGAAGAGATAGATACTTGATCAGAGGATTCATAATCCAAATCTTGTTTAGGCCTTTTGTCTGGAGGGGGATGGGCACCCCTAATCATAGTTAGTAAGTCCTCAGCCATTTTAAGCATTTGTTTTTGAGATTTAGGTCCCGGATCAGAAGAAGGCTGGGCTGGAGTCCTTGATTTAGAAGGTGTCTTTGCCTTTGCCTTTGGCTTTGCCTTTATTTGAAGCTGTGTAGGCCTGAAAACTCCCTCGGAAGCCAGTACCGGCATTATCCGAAGGTCCTGCACCTTGAGTATCCGAAGGCCTAGTCGGCTCCTCATGGGAGTCCGTATCGGCAAGCGGTTCTGAAATGGCCGATGACAGGGGCTGTGAAAGCGCCTCACTGACGACGGTCGAACCGGTAGATGGCTCTAAGTGTGAACTGTCGTCTGATTTGGACCTTGGAGGCCTATCCTTATCCTTGCGCCTTTTATGAACTTTGGTAGTTGGAAGCGTGTCCGACGACATGTTGTAGTTAAATCACCATCCAAAATAATGAAATGCAAAATCGTATCTTCACTTAATAGTGCGTTGATTAAATCTAGCACAAAACCAACAACTAGCTACGTCGTGGTCAGGCCCTAGGCAAGGAATACAGTAAGAATGAAAATCCTTATGAGGTATTTGCTTCCCACATGAAATACAATTATTAACTTTTTCTGACATCGGACTGGAGCAAGAAAAAAGTTTCCCCAACGGGGTACTTAGCTTTGAAAAGAAGAAAGTCTTCGGATTGGAATACCAAAAATAACAGGAGACAGCCGACCGGCACTCGCAAACTTTTTTCACCACGCGGCAAGAAAGACTGGAGAACATGGCGTCGGCTGGGAGCTTTATAATCCTATCGCTCTGACGTCGGGGAGGACGAGTTTACAGCCGACGCCGGACCCAGACTTTGGGATTCTGGCCAACCGAGGACTGCCTGCCGGCAGGAAGAACCCTACAGTGATGACTGCAACAGTGAAACATGATGGACATCTGCAATTTGAGATGGGATTTGGTTAACACCTTTGAACACTCCTGCAGACACTCTTCCCCCACCCTCCTCAGCCAAAGGTGAGCATGCTCAGAAAGGCAAACCTGAAATGTAATCAAAGGCTGAATCAAAACAAAAAATCCCTGGGATTGTCCCTTTAATCTAAATGTAAAAAATTGCAACACTGTAGCAGTTGGAAAGAAAGCAGTTCCCATTTAATATGTTTTAAGTCTTTCTTCTTTTCAAATGTTAGAGTCATTTTTGAGATGTGAGTACTTATGTGGACAACTCTCTCATTCAATCATCATATTTTCACCACTTTCAGGAAATCCTTCTGTCTGGCTCATTTAACTCAGTTCATAGGTTCATAAGTTGATAAAAGGCTATCTGCCCTAGGGCATTTATAAGCCCAGCCAGAGTGTGTTTGGCTTTCACCACCCTTTTAGATTAGTTGACTGTGCCTCTGTATAGCAGGTCACAGAAGATAGCCCTTTTGAGGTTAGTTTACTGTGCCTCTGTCTAGTAGGGACACAGACAAAATCCGGACAACACCAAGAAAGGAGGGGGGTGTCCATCAGACACCCACACCACACCTCAAGGTTGGGCAACGCACGATCTGCGAGGGAGAGAGACCATCCAGGTGCACCATAGGCAAGAGACTGCTCTGCAATTGTATTAGCATGTACAGGGCCACCCTCTCAAACTCAGGAACCATGGCCTTCCTTGAAAACATTGAGGGGATAAAATGGTCTCCAAAACACCATCATACTGGTGACTTTCAACCTAATATAGACTGGGAACACTACTCTCCTACGAACACTCCAAAACCCAAATCCTGGAGTTCTCATAAACTCAAATGCCATGGAACAACTAGTCACCATCCCACAAGAGGAGAAAACAGACTTGATCTCATCATCACGATCATGGGATCAAAATGTTCAACTGTCAACCCCTCACTACTGAAGTATACTGTGAAACTAAGATCATAAACTAATTCCCTCATCCGCCCCACCCTAAAAAAAAGAAAACTGTGAAAAAAAAAAAAAAAAACCGAAAACTTCTGAACTTCTCTGAAACTAGTGTGTTGGTCTCCCTGAGGCCCCTGAGCCATTGGTAAACATTACTCAAACCGCTGAATCACCTCTAAATACACCTACAGGACTGCTAGGACAGCACAAACCCAAAACAATGGAACCCAAAAGAGTAACACCAACTAAGACTCGAAAGCAAGCCCCCAGTGGACTCTAAGCTCTAACCAGCAAGCAAACAAAACAAACAAAACCTACTAGGAACTTACTACAATCAAGACCTTTGAAAATTGAGCAAAAAGACCAGAGCTCTCATAAATAAATGAGAAGGAAAATCATGAAGGAAAAAAAATGAGAGAAAATAGAGAAAGATCATAAAAAGGCCTTTAGCTATATTTTTAACCTAGGAGGAAAAAATAGAGGATGCTCATCAATTAGTTCAAAACTGATGTGAAATGACGAAAATTCACAAGAATTGCCAACATGCTGGCAACATGGCACACGGTGCAAAACATGCCCCCCAGATCAAGAAGGAGAGATATCTATTCCAAGTTCCCATTCCTCTACCAGCATGAGTGAGAACACCTCCACTGCCTAAACCAGAACAGCAGCATCCTATATGGGATGAACATCAGCAGCTGTGATGGTGTCCCTCATTACCGCTTTTTGATCAACAGCTGGATAAGGATAGCACCCTCAGGACACCTACACAGGAGTGGCGCCGCGGTGACTGTGGCTGCACTTCAAGGGTGATTGCCTCTTAGACTGTGGAGGATACCCCATTAAGCAAGCAAGCCTTATCTGCCAAATCATGGAGGATCATAATGGAACTCATAAATAAAGACAGCCATACAGAGGATTTGAACATAACCCAGTTGATAATTGTCATGGAACTTTGATGCCTCTTAAACAACTTTGTTAAACTTGGACAGTCACTAGGGAGATGCTGGAGGTCTTTTCAGACCAGCAGCCAGTCCATTGCTCCTAAGGCCTAATGATGAGGCCTACTCAGGTAATACCCAAACACCAACAGCACAAAGCCCATATCACACACCACACCCAATAAACATCCTAAGTGACAGAACCCCAACCAACAATGACAGTTGCCATGTCAGACCAAACTGGAAAAGTCAGTTGTGTGAACTTACCGCCAAAGTCTGGGTCATGGGTTGTAAAAAGCTAGTCACTCTAGTCGTCCCTCACAGCAGGAGGGTGTCCATGACAAAGTTTGCAGATGACTGCAGCTACAAGCAAACACAGGAGGGTTGACATCTGAAGTTTGTAGAGCCCAGAAAGGCCTCAGTACTGGCTGACACTGATAACTCTCTGACACAGAGAAGTCTCCAGGAAAAAAAAAGCCAATAGTCATAAACCGGGAAAAAACAGAAAACCCCTAAGTTAAATATATAGAAAATCCCACTGAGCACCGAAAAAGTCAAAGGAGATCTGGGGACCCAGGAGGACAATGTGACACTCATGACAAACAAGTTGCAGCAAAGTTAGGAAAACCCAGGTGGCCATCCACAAGGATCACACAGGGATTCTGGGGATATATCACCCACTGCCGTTCTAGCTCACTCACTCGACTCCCTAAGATTGGTACAATGCCCCGTTACCTACATACACTTAGGACCACATCTAACAACGAAATGGAGGATAAAGAATGTCAAAAAATATATGTGTCCTCAAAATATGACTTGTAGCCCAACGAGAACTCCAGCACTAGGATTAAGGGGCTCTCTTGCTCATCAGTGACAGCCCGCCCTGACTATAAAGGCCATGTCAAAATTTAGTCATGTCAAAAATTCACTCAATAAATCAAGATCCTCAGAACCACAAGGCGGGAGACTGCCAACCAGTTTAGAGTTTGCTCTCTTCACCGTTAAAAAGGGACAGATTCTCCACCCAGGCCAAAGGGAAACTGTCTTACCCTATGGTGACTAAATAGAGGCAGAGGCTGGGAGGCCTTGGCATCAAAGAGAAGAGACTCCAATGGAACCTGGGTGCAGATATAGGGAGAATGCTTTTCAGGTCACCTTGTGAAGGCACAGCAAAATTGAAAAGCATAGTTTTATTTGGACTAGTGATAAGGTTTACCACATACTATAAATGCCTGGCTTGAAAATGCCCTTGGGGTACACCTATGAACCTATGAACCTATGAACCTATAAGAGATCCCAGGAGTAAACCTACGATCTCCCATCCACTCATCAAGATTTCTCTTGAAGAGGGTCATTGAGGGACTCTGCCTAACATGGATTGGGATTTTGTTCCAGAGTGAGGGGAGCCTCTGGGATATGAATCTGTCCCTTCAGCATGTTCTATTTATTTCTGTGCTGAGGTTTAAGTCCCTGGAGCGTGTAGCTCTAAGGGATTTGGATTTCCTGAGGTGGAGCATGCCCATTAATTCTGGGTTGGACATGGCTTTATACGTCAGGCACAGATCGCCTCTGAGTAGGCAGTAAGCAACTAAGTAGAGCTGGAGTTTCTTTAGCCTAACAGCGTAGGGCATCTGTTTGAGTCCCTTGATCATCTTGGTGAGGTACTTTTGAGGTTTTTCCAGTTGCTGCAGGTGTCAGGTAAGGTACATCCCAAATGGGGCATTGTATTCAATTATGGGCCTGATTAGTGATGAGTAGAGGGGCACAATGACCTCTCTTGATCTAGATGTGCACCCTTTCATGATAAGGTGGGCTATATAGGTGGTCTTTCTAACCACTTTGTCAATGTGATTGTCAAAGGAGAGATTGCTATCTACTTGGGTCCCCAAATCCCTAATTACTTCTTCCGTACTTAATGAATTACCACCTATGTGGTAATTTGTGGGTACTTTGTTTTTCCCAAAGGGGATGACTATGCACTTTTTGGCATTTAGCTTTAGGCCATGGCTCTGGCACCAGTTTTCTGTCTCTGTGAGACCCTTTTGGAGGATACTTGTGTCAGTCGGCGAGTCGATTATGGCACCCAGTTTGCAGTCATCTGCGAACTTGATTAGCCATAGTCCTCCCATGTTAGCCTGTACCTCAGAGAAATATATACCGAACAAGAGAGGTCCCAGGACTGAGCTTTGTGGGATGCCACTTGTAACTGGTTTAGAGTCTGACATGGCACCTGCAATTCTGACCATGTGGGTTCTATCCCTGAGCCAGTTTGCAACCCATCTTGTGACATAGGGGTTGATATTTAAGCTGGTGAGCTTATTTCTGATGCCCGAGTGGGGTATTGTGTCGAAGGCTTTTGCGAGGTCCAGGTAGGCTGTGTGGACTACCTTCCCTTCATCTATGGCCTTGGTGACTGTTTCAAAGAAGTCGACCAGGTTCAAGAGGCAAGATCTGACCTTAACAAAGCTGAATTGGGTAGGATCCAGCAATGTCTTTGTTTCCGGGGTCCATTGTGGCACCACCTTTGTGGAGTGGGACCACTGTTGCTGTACGCCATTCCTTGGGTACATATCCTGTAGTAAGGCTGAGATTGAACAGTGACTTTATGTGAGTGTTCAGTTCTTCTTGGAGTTCGTGTAAGACGCAGCCTGGGACACCGTCCGGTCCCATTGATGCTGTATTTTTTGCTTTGGAGAGGGCAGCTCTCACCTGTGCATCTGTGATGTCAGGGAGGCTACACTCTGATGGGATAGACATTTGCTCTTTTGGGAGGGAAGGGGGGAGAAGTTTGCACTGAACCTGTCTGCCAGGATGTTGGCAATGTCTGTGGGTTCAGTGTATTTTGAACTAACTCAGAGCATATCTGGGAGTTGCCACCCAGGTTCCTGACATAACTAAAGAAGGCCTTGTGGTTATCTTTAGCATCTTGTGCAATTTTTCTTTCAAAGCTGGCCTTAGATGATTTTATGAGGGATCGTAGTTTCTTGCTAGTACTGATCAGAGATGCCTTCCCTTTTTGGGATTTTGCTCTATCATGTAGTAGCTTCCTCCTTCTGTTGTATAGCTTATTTATGACTGGGGTCCACCAGACAGGTCTCCTGCCTTTGGAGGAATGAGTCTTGGTTTTATTTGGGATAGCATGATCCATGCATTCCTGTAGGTGTCCATAGAAAGCGTTTGTAAAGGATTCTGTGGTTTGGTCCGTATTTTCCACTGGCCCGGGGGCTTTGAAAGATTCCACCTCGGTTTTGAGAAGTGTGAAGTTTGCTTTTGAGAAGTTCTTCACTGTGGTTTCCTTGGCTGGGAGTGGGGTCAGGATATGGATGTCAAATGAGATTAATTTATGGTCAGATCTTACCAATGAGGGGTATACCTCTAGTATGGAACATAGAGTCCCCATGTTGGTGATGATCAGGTCCAATATGTTTTCCCCTCTTGTGGGAGTGGTGACCAGTTGTTCCATAGCATTTGAGTTTATAAATTCTAGGAACCGTTGGGTGAGGGTGTTGGGGCTTGAGTAGTGCTCCCAGTCTATGTTTGGGTCGTTGAAGTCACCCAATATAATGGTGTTTGGAGAGACCTTCATATTCTCCAGTGTTCTCAGGAAAGCAGAGTGGGGTTCCTGAGTTTGGGAGGGTGGTCTGTAGCAGGCTACAAACTGAAAGGCAGTTTTGCCCACTGTTAGTTGCACGTGGATGGTCTCCGATGCTTCATGCAGTGCCACTAACCTGGAGGTGTGGGTATCTTTGATGAATATGGATACTCCCCCTCCTTTTGTGGTTCAGTCCAAGTTTTGGGGCTGAAAAGCATGGTATGAGGTATAACCTGGTAGTGCTTGGGTGCTCTCAGGAGCCTTGAACCAGGTTTCTGTTACTGCACATATATCGATATTCTCCATAGTGAGGAGAGCCTCGAGTGAGTGCATCTTGAGGTTTAGACTTCTGGCGTTGAGCAGCATTACCCTTAGTTTCTTTTTCTTTGTGTTGTCTATGGAGGTGGGTTTGTCTTTTGAGCCTTGCCTAAAAAAGGCACTATGTGGGTGGCAAGAGCCTTAGCCAGTATTCGAAAGCCCATGGGTGGCAGGTGCAAGCCGTCCCTAGCGAAGTAACGTGGCTTGTTGAGCATGTCATCCCAGGCTGACAGACACTGGATCCCCTTTGAATGACACCAATACTTTAGCCAATTGTTAAAATTGATCATTTTGTCTTTATACTGTGGCATCATTCTTGATGAGGGTAAGATGCTACTCAAGGTCAGGGTCATACCGGCCAGGGCTACATGATCAGAGAGCTCCTCTATGCCTCTTTTCATGTAGTCCAGGGAGGTACATCTCAGGTCATTCACACCAGCATGGACAATGACAGAGTCATATTTGTACTTGCTTTGGAGTGACCTGAGTGCTTGTGTTATGTGGCAGATCCTGGCACCCGATAGGCAGCTTACAGTGACCTTCTCCTTGTTCAGCCTGGTGAGTGGGACGTCAGTGTGACTGACAATAGAGTCACTTATTACAAGTGTATTAGGTGTGTTGTTTAGCCTTAAGGGCTGTGACTGTGTGGCACACTGACTTTGTGAACTATGTGATACTTGGGTATTGTTGTGGGGTAGCGGTTGCTTGGATGTCTGCTTTGGAGGTCTCTGCTGCTTGGGCAGATTTTTATTTAGAGCCTCCGAATATGTTTTTGTGTGTTTATGTGTTTTGTTTTCTGTTGCGAAAGGTCTATGTGAGACTGGATTTGTGGTGTGTGTGCTTACCTTCTCCTCCTGACTGGCTGCGCCAGTATTGGGTTGAGAGAGCTCAGCCTCCAGTTTGGCTATATAGTTGCATCTCTCACATATATTTGAGCTTGTTGGGAGGAGGAGAGGGTGGTCTGTGTAGATCAGGCAGTTGTAACATTGCCTCAAGATTCCCAGATTCACCAGCTGGGCTGGAGAGTAAACACGAAACTGACTTTTGGACATGCAAGAATAGTATAAAGAACTACTTTTTGACTGATCAAAAAGGACCAATAGGGAGCCAAGTACTTAAAGGAAGTATAAGAGGGTGTAGTGCTTTAGTTTATTAGTGCTTACTTATAAGATTACTTATACGAGCAACTGCAGGGCTTTAGAATGAAAATAGAGTGCTTACTTTGAGATTTAGAACAGTTCTAAGGGAAAAAGTGAAGAGTAGACTTTGTGGAGCCAGGAATAGTTTAAACCCGTTTAAGTGGCTCTGCCCGATGCTGTGCTATGCGCAAAATCGTGCAAAACCACACAAATGCGGGTTCTAAAGCAGGGAAACTGAAAGAGATAGGAATTGACCCAGAGCGGCCAATAAGCTACTAGTTTCAGGGCTGAGACCACTCCTCCAGGGACAGATAGGCTGCTCAAAACTCCCCACTCTCACTGGTGAACAGAGAAGCTTCCTTCTATCCAAGTAAGGATATGGGCAACACAGGAAACTATACCACAGTCCGGAATTCAGCAAAACCTGAAATCTGGACTAATCTAGTTCAGTAAAGGTGGGAAAAGAGAATTTTTTTTTTTTGTTTTTTGTTTTTTTGTTTTTTTCAGGAAACAGCAGAAAAACACACAGAAAACACTGTAAATGCTATAAACAGACTAGCGTACTTTAGTGTGTAGCCTACAACAGTTATACAATGCAAAAACGACTTAAATTGATATAAAACAAGTGCAAAAACTGTAAAAAGCAGAAGGCAAATGCAATTTAAACTTTTTGAAACACAGGTCAGTTAGAAATTTGCTTTTTAGGCAGGAAAAGGCAGTCAGAGCAAAAAAACAGAGAAAAAATACTTAAATCTGGAAAAGTCTCTCTTGGGTCTCTCTGTTGCCTGTATCACTCTGCAGGACACCACGAGGAGCTGTGTGGAGTTGTATACTGGCGCAAAACTGCACAAATGCGGGTTTTAAAGCAGGGAAACTGAAAGAAATAGGAATTGACCCAAAATGGCCAATAAGCTACTAGTTTTAGGGCTGAGACCACTCCTCCAGGGACAGATAGGCTGCTCAAAGCTCCCCACTCTCACTGGTGAACAGAGAAGCTTCCCCTATCCAAGTAAGAATATGGGCAACACAGGTCAGTTAATCCTGAACTTAATTAATTTATAAGAGAGTATCTTCAAGATCCAAAGAAGTCATCTTTCTAGTGTACTGTTCCCTTATCAGGCCCATCGTTGAATACAATACCTCTTTGGTATTTAGAAATCAAAGCATATCACTCAATTGGAAAGGCCTCAACAATTTTTAACAAAAAATAAATAAAATAAATAAATAAAGGCCTTAGATCTGTCAACTATCCCAATAGATTAGCACAACTCTCTTTATAATCAGTAGCCATTTGGCAATAAGTTTCCACTACAACTTGCTCCACCTAAAGAAATCCAAGTCACTGCGAGCCACGCGCTCTAGTGAGCTAAACCTCGCCACAACAATAAATAGAACATGCTGGAGGGATAGATTCCTGTCACAGAGACTCTCCATGCTTTGGAACAAAATTCCTAACTACATTAGGCAGAGCCCCTCACTAACACTCTTCAAGAGAAGCCTTGACAAGTGGATGGGTAACAGAAAGTACACCCCTGGGATCACTTCATTGGCTCTGCTTGACAGAGGCTCAGTTAATTAATCAATGGGGTGGCAAAAGCCGACACACTCTGGCTAGGCTTATAAATGCCCTTGGGCAGATAGCCTAGTACCTACCTATGAACCTATGAAGAAGTCATGTAAAGTACCACTTTGTCTACCTTTAAGGATAGCTTTGATGACTAGATGAGTAGTCATAAATTTATAAGGTTTGTTATGTACAGGTCTGCTTAATTTGGGAGGTGGGCACTATTAATTATTCATAAAAGGTGGCAAGAGCTTTTAAGTGTGCCTACTTAAAGATGTATATGACTAGACCTCCTACTGTCTCTGTGATCACTTACCCTATAACTCTTCCTTGTTTGCCATGTTAAGTACCTACAGATCAGCAATGAGAAAGTTTCAGTGTGCAACTATGGTATGTTTTGCTGTTTTGGTTTTATATGCAGTCTATGTATGTACATTGCATCTTTCTATATTTATAGCTATATCTATAAATATGGTTGATGTTCTGTTGATTGATTTTTTTTTTCTTGAACAGAAAGAAAGCCAGATTGTGTGATCGAAAATCAGTTCATCGCACATACCAGCTTTTTTTTATATGTGCAAGATTCAGGTAGTGCAAGGATCAGGGGAATCTGTCCTTTCTCCAGTATAGTGCAATTTTGGAGTTGGTATATGTAGTTAGAAGGGAGTGTGGAGGATGGAGGGGGTTTGCCCTCTTGTACATAAAGTTTTTATTTAATTTTGTTTCATTTTCAGTAAGTTGGTGATTGGGCATTTAAGCTCAATGACTTGAGGTTCGATATTTTGTTTTTTTAATGAAGAGACATATCATTGTAGATCTTAAGAAGCAGTGGAGCAATGGAGATCCAGGAATGTAAAAAATGCAGGTGTATTATACCAAAGCAAGACAAAATAAACAAAATTAGCCCACTTATCTTAGTCAGTGTTTATATAGATGGAACAGTACCTTCACAAAATAGTTTATGGTCTAAGTAACAAATTCACTAATACGCTCTCCAACTTCAAGCTGTTAAAATAATAAATCTTAGCTGTAGGCCCTAGAAGATCTTCCCCTCAGCTTTACCAAACTGAAAATATCTTTACCTGAAGTTACCTCAGGCCATGTCCACAGTGACCCCAGACTGGGTTATCAAAATCTGCAATTTTTTTTGGTTAGAACCCCTGTGTGATCCATGATGCACATCTGGATGAGGAGTTAACATTTTCATTTGCCTTGATTAGACAACTTCCTTTTATACAACACCAAACAAGCAATTAACTACCCATTAACTGAGCAACACAATTTATTTCATGGCTATAGTGCAGTGACATTTTTACCACCACAAGACCCTTTACCCATTTTTAAAGACGTGTTCCACACGTCATTAGACAAGACGTTACAAATACTTTCTCACAACCTGAAGCAAACATCAGTTTTGGACTCACAATGATAGTTTGTTTTTCCTTGACAACCCATCAGCATTCCTATTCATTACCCAGGCATGTGGGTCACAGAGTACTGGAATGGTTGCAGTGATAATGTCCAAAGGCAGAACTTTGTATTGTCATCTGTTTACTAAGCCATTCTAATAGAGCATGAGTAGCAATGAGCATGGAGTGTCACTTAAATAGTATTTCTAAGAGTAAAAGGTTCACTTCACAGACAAGCACCCTCTTTCAATGATTGAAGAGCTCTTCTTAGCATTGTTTAATCTTTTTACTGTATAGCGGTGGCATTGTTGCCTCACAGCAAGAGGTTCTCCAGTTTGATTCTCAGCTTGGGTTGGGAGTGCCTTCTGTGTGGAGTCTGCATGCCCTCCCCGCAGTCGAGTGGGCATTCGAAAGACATGCGTTGAATGGGCGTGCCTTCATTGAAAGTTGGGCGTCAAGCTGGCAACTTGACACCATAAAAAACAACTGCCAATCATTAGCGGACCAGAGTTCTGCTGTGGTGACCCCTAACCAGGAAAAGCCGAAAGACAAACAACAACAACTGTATAACACATGAGCTATTTCCCTCAGTGAATACTTTGGGGCAACACTGCTCTCAAACCTATCTTTGATATATCCCATATACAAAGTAAATTCATTAACAAAATAAGAAGTCCCTAGCACTGCTTCAGGATATAACATTACTTTTAGCTCATTACATTATCTACCTGCCTCACTATGGTGGTGGTGCTGCGGTAGCATTGTTGCCTCACAGTTAGACGTTGTCCTGTTCGATTCTCAGCTAGAGCGTCTTCTGTGTGGAGACATGCGTGAATGGGTGTACCTTTGTTGAAGGTTGTGCATCAGGGCTGGCAACTCGGCACGTAAAAATCTACTGCCAATCATTAGCGGACCGGAGTTCCGCTGTGGCTACCCCTAACCGGGAAAAGCCGAAAGACACAACAACAACAACATTATCTACCTGCCTCAAGGGAACATTTCACCTTGACAGGGTTTTTTTTCTTTTGAGACAGCTGTCAAAAGGTAAGAAATAGTTATAAATTGGGTTCATATTTTCTGTTTCATTCAGCCAGTCCAGAAAAAGCCTTTACTTGTTTTTTTCAGTTGAGTTTTAAGGCATATATATTTTTTCTAGTTGTGGTCTTACTTACCACCCCTCTTTGTATAAGGTATCCCATATACTTGGATTTTACTATATCCAGCTTATCTTTCTCAATATTCACAATCAAACATGCCTGCCTTATAGAGTCTAACACAACCTGCTTTTTCAGTAAGTGAGACTGCCAGTCCGCTTAATGGATGACAACATCATTAAGGTATGCTGCAGAATATTATGAGTCAGGCCTCAATATTTTATCCATTAGTCTTTGAAAGGTAGGTGGGATGTAACATAAGCCAAATAGTAGAATGGTGTATTGAAATAGAGCTTCAGGAATTATAAAGGCTGTTCTTACTTAGGAGGGGAGAAAAGTGGCACATGCCTGTATCACTTTATCAGTTAAGACCTCAGTCTACCCTTCCCTCCTTTTACTGTCTCTGTGTTATGTTACTATCAGTTTAGTTCCCCTGACATGTGTAAGAACACTTTTTTGTTTCTTCAAAACTTTCTCTTATTTCCTGCTTTGGTACTCTTGACAAGGATTCCTATTGATGAACTTCAGGTAGTGTGTTTTGATGCCTTTTACCTCTTGAAACCGAACCACAGAACTTTCTTCTTCTTTACGTGGATTTAGTACAATAATATGACAGAGCAAATCTGTCTTTCTGTTTCCTGGCTGTATAATATTGTAGTTCACTGCATTTTTTTCTTTCATCCACCACAAATGTCCCTTGACATCTAGCTAGGTATTAATACTAAAACTTGATTCCCAGGGTTAAATTCACTTTGTGCATTTTCATTATAAACTCTCCATTGTATCTTCTGGGCTTTCTGCACATGCTCCATTATTGTGGAAATAAACCGGTACTAGTTTACCTTTTAAACTAACACAGTGTTCTATAAAACTTGTAGATGGTATCCTTAGTGTTACCAAGCAGCTCTCAGAGATGCCTGCCATATTAGAGTAAAAACGGGGTCAACTTACTTGAAGTTTGTGGAACCATATATTCCAAAGAGTAAGCAGGGCAACAACGGGTCACAGTTTTTACCATCTGCATCGAGTAAACTACTACTCCATCAGTCTATGGATGGTAGATTGACATCTTCAGCTGTTTATCTTTATTGTACTGGTTTAACTGATTCAATACCCTTGAGATAAAGATAATGCCTTGGTCAGGAAGTATCACTTTAGGGATAAGCGAAGAGGAACAATATAAATTCTTTGCCAATAGCCTTAGCATTAACATCACATGATGGCACAGTTTTTGATGTCCAGTACTATATGATCTCACACTTTTCTTTAAATGAAACCTCTATAATGGACAATAGAATTAATGAACTCAAACTGAGAAAGGGATGCGGTTTTCTGGCATTCTAGATGGAAAGTCCAGATATTTTCAATCTCTTTCATTATGTTTGTACAACAGCATCTAGATAATATCCTTGCCTTAGATTTTTCCACCCTATACCACACCTTTTTACTTGTGACTGTAGGTTGTCCTCATTATTAGGGCTCTGTAAGGTCTTGGCACTAACAATTGGTTTATAAATGTTCTGTCTATCTTTGCTTACTTTATATCACAGTTTGTCCTTTACCTAGAAATATGGGTAAGAAATACTGGGAAGAGCTTGTTTGATATTGCCCACTACAACTTTGGTTATATTCTATTTTACCATATTTAAAGTAACATCTTCCAGTTGTGCTTTTTTTAAAAGTTTGTTTGACTTAACTGTAATTCCATTAACTCCTGGTTACTTTATTCACTGGGGTGTCTTGAAGTGGAAGGAATAGATTCCTCTCCTAAAAATTACTGTCAGCTCAGCTTCTTCTATATCTTCCCATGCAAAGGGTAATATATTTATTTATTTATTTTATTTTGTTTTGAAGAGCAGACTAGTGATCATATCTGACCATTGTAGGCTCAGCCCAGGTTGCATATGTAGTAACAACAGTAAAGTAAGATTAAAGGTATAATTAAATTGTACAGTGTAGTGACATAACATGACACAGATGTAAAAAAACATATTTACAAAAAGGTTTAAAATGAACAAGATTAGAATATTATTTATTTTATTTATTTATTTTCATTTGATAACTGGGTAGTGTCTGACTGAGCCAGAAACCCGTTTTCAGTGGAGACCCAGGAAGAAAAGCTCCAAAGAAGATTACAATGTTTTTACATTTGACATATGACTATTTGTGTGATGTTCATCGTGCCATACTGCTGCAGTCATCACACTTGGGTTAGCCTGCCATCAGGCGGGTCCTCGGTCGGCCGAATTCCAAAGTCTTGGTCCAGCGTCGGTTGTCGTCACTTTTTCCCTGACGTCAGAGCGGTAGGGGTATAAAAGAGGCAGCCGACGCCATTTTCTTCAGTCTTTCTTGCCGCGTGGTGCCTGAAGCAGAAGCAGTTCGCAAGTGCCGGTCGGCCAGCTCCTGAGATTTCCGAAAAGGATTTCAGCCGAAGTCTTCTCTAAAGCTAAGTACCCCGTTGGGGAAACTTTTCTTGCCTCAGACCGATGTCAGACAAAGTTAACAATTGCATTTCTTGTGGGAAGCAAATACCGCATAAGGATGGCAACTCTAACCCAGCTAACTGCAAGGAAAATACTGCAGGCTTTGGGGTTCATGGCATCCTGCATTCTGCTAATACCATTTGCAAAGCTGCATATGAGGAAACTACAATGGTACCTGAAAAACTTATGGTTTCAACACAAACACAGCCTGGAAACAATTATACCACTCATTCCATGCCTTCAAAAGGAATTTGTGTGGTGGGCTCAAGCATGCCAAAGAAACACGGGTCTCCCTTTCTGCATACCTCAAGCAAATCAAACCATCACAACCGATGCTTCAGACTACGCCTGGGGAGCACACATGGCAGGCCAGTGCATTCAAGGAAGATGGTCTCAAAAACAGATGCACCTTCACATCAACCAAAAGGAGATGCTAGCAGTGTAAAATGCTCTTACAGCCTTCAAGGACCAATTGCATCCAGGCCAACTATTAATAAGGACAGAAAACACCACAGTTATGTGGTACATAAACAAACAGGGAGGCACACATTCCTACCCCCTGTGCAGACAGGCAATGACCCTGTGGAACACAGCATTGGCCTTACAAGTACAAATACAGGCGCAATTCCTGCCAGGAAAGGAAAACATACTGGCAGACAAATTAAGCAGAAATATGACAGATCCTCACGAGTGGCAGTTACCCCCTCAAGTATTCTCAATGATAACACGAAAGTGGGGACAGCCAGACATAGATCTGTTTGCCTCCCACAGCAATTACCAGCTGGAAAAATTCTGCACAAGGACTTATCATCCACAGGCCTGGAAAGTGGACGCTCTATCTTTCAGTTGGACAACATTGACAACCTATGCCTTCCCACCTCTACCTCTACTGACAAAAGTATTACTAAAAGTCAGAGCAGAGAGGCCACAAATGATTCTCATTGCTCTGGACTGGCCTCATCAGCTCCTAAAGAACCTGTCTCATTCACCACCTTGGATCCTACCTCAATTCCCACTTCTGTTGTATCAGCAAAATTACAAGATCCTCCACAGTCAGCTCAGGACACTAAATCTAGCTGCATGGAAAAAACCTTAACTTATCAATCTACACTCCTCTCAAAGGAGGTCCAGAATGTCATCTTGGAGGCCAGGAGACCCAGTACCAGAAAAGCTTACTCAGACAAATGGAAGCGATTTTGTGCATGGAACCAAACAAAAGGCCAAAATCCTTGGATATTAAATATCCCTCAGATACTACAGTACCTAGCTGAGATGTTAAACAGTGGCCTTTCCTTCTCATCCATCAAAATCCACGCCTCAGCTATTTCAGCCCAATACAATATGGATCCTCCCTTATTCTCACATCCTTTACTAAGACAGTTCCTCAGAGGGGCAAAAAATATAAGGCCCCCACGAAAACCACCAGCTCCAGCTTGGGATCTTAACTTCGTACTGGAAAAATTGACATTGCCTCCCTTCGAACCTGCCTCCTCAGCAGAACTACAATATTTGTCATGGAAAACAGCTCTGCTTTTGGCTATTACCTTAGCATACAGGGTTTCAGAGCTACAGGCCCTTATGGCAGTACAACCTTTCCTCATAGTTCACTGCATTTTTTTCTTTCATCCACCTCAAATGTCCCTTGACACCTAGCTAGGTATTAATACTAAAACTTGATTCCCAGGGTTAAATTCACTTTGTGCATTTTCATTATAAACTCTCCATTGTATCTTCTGGGCTTTCTGCACATGCTCCATTATTGTGGAAATAAACCGGTACTAGTTTACCTTTTAAACTAACACAGTGTTCTATAAAACTTGTAGATGGTATCCTTAGTGTTACCAAGCAGCTCTCAGAGATGCCTGCCATATTAGAGTAAAAATGCGGTCAACTTACTTGAAGTTTGTGGAACCATATATTCCAAAGAGTAAGCAGGGCAACAACGGGTCACAGTTTTTACCATATGCATCGAGTAAACTACTACTCCATCAGTCTATGGATGGTAGATTGACATCTTCAACTGTTTATCTTTATTGTACTGGTTTAACTGATTCAATACCCTTGAGATAAAGATAATGCCTTGGTCAGGAAGTATCACTTTAGGGATAAGTGAAGAGGAACAATATCAATTCTTTGCCAATAGCCTTAGCATTAACATCACATGATGGCATAGCTTTTGATGTCCAGTACTATATGATCTCACACTGTTCTTTAAATGACACCTCTATAATGGACAATAGAATTAATGAACTCAAACTGAGAAAGGGATGCGGTTTTCTGGCATTCTGGCATTCTGGACAGAAAGTCCAGATATTTTCAATCTCTTTCATTATGCTTGTACAACAGCATCTAGATAATATCCTTGCCTTAGATTGTTCCACCCTATACCACACCTTTTTACTTGTGACTGTAGGTTGTCCTCATTATTAGGGCTCTGTAAGGTCTTGGCACTAACAATTGGTTTATAAATGTTCTGTCTATCTTTGCTTACTTTATATCACAGTTTGTCCTTTACCTAGAAATATGGGTAAGAAGTACTGGGAAGAGCTTGTTTGATATTGCCCACTACAACTTTGGTTATATTCTATTTTACCATATTTAAAGTAACATCTTCCAGTTGTGCTTTTTTTAAAAGTTTGTTTGACTTAACTGTAATTCCATTAACTCCTGGTTACTTTATTCACTGGGGTGTTTTGAAGTGGAAGGAATAGATTCCTCTCCTAAAAATTACTGTCAGCTCAGCTTCTTCTATATCTTCCCATGCAAAGGGTAATATATTTATTTATTTATTTTATTTTGTTTTGAAGAGCAGACTAGTGATCATATCTGACCATTGTAGGCTCAGCCCAGGTTGCATATGTAGTAACAACAGTAAAGTAAGATTAAAGGTATAATTAAATTGTACAGTGCAGTGACATAACATGACACAGATGTAAAAAAACATATTTACAAAAAGGTTTAAAATGAACAAGATTAGAATATTATTTATTTTATTTATTTATTTTCATTTGATAACTGGGTAGTGTCTGACTGAGCCAGAAACCCGTTTTCAGTGGAGACCCAGGAAGAAAAGCTCCAAAGAAGATTACAATGTTTTTACATTTGACATATGACTATTTGTGTGATGTTCATCATGCCATACTGCTGCAGTCATCACACTTGGGTTATCCTGCCATCAGGCGGGTCCTTGGTCGGCCGAATTCCAAAGTCTTGGTTCAGCGTCGGTTGTCGTCACTTTTTCTCTGATGTCAGAGCAGCAGGGGTATAAAAGAGGCAGCCAACGCCATTTTCTTCAGTCTTTCTTGCCGCGCGGTGCCCAAAGCAGAAGCAGTTCGCAAGTGCCGGTCGGCCAGCTCCTGAGATTTCCGAAAAGGATTTCAGCCGAAGTCTTCTCTAAAGCTAAGTACCCCGTTGGGGAAAATTTTCTTGCCTCAGACCGATGTCAGACAAAGTTAACAATTGCATTTCTTGTGGGAAGCAAATACCGCATAAGGATGGCAACTCTAACCCAGCTAACTGCAAGGAAAATCCTGCAGGCTTTGGGGTTCATGGAATCCTGCATTCTGCTAATACCATTTGCAAAGCTGCATATGAGGAAACTACAATGGTACCTGAAAAACTTATGGTTTCAACACAAACACAGCCTGGAAACAATTATACCACTCATTCCATGCCTTCAAAAGGAATTTGTGTGGTGGGCTCAAGCATGCCAAAGAAACACGGGTCTCCCTTTCTGCATACCTCAAGCAAATCAAACCATCACAACCGATGCTTCAGACTACGCCTGGGGAGCACACATGGCAGGCCAGTGCATTCCAGGAAGATGGTCTCAAAAACAGATGCACCTTCACATCAACCAAAAGGAGATGCTAGCAGTGTAAAATGCTCTTACAGCCTTCAAGGACCAATTGCATCTAGGCCAACTATTAATAAGGACAGAAAACACCACAGTTATGTGGTACGTAAACAAACAGGGAGGCACACATTCCTACCCCCTGTGCAGACAGGCAACGACCCTGTGGAACACAGCATTGGCCTTACAAGTACAAATACAGGCGCAATTCCTGCCAGGAAAGGAAAACATACTGGCAGACAAATTAAGCAGAAATATGACAGATCCTCACGAGTGGCAGTTACACCCTCAAGTATTCTCAATGATAACACGAAAGTGGGGACAGCCAGACATAGATCTATTTGCCTCCCACAGCAATTACCAGCTGGAAAAATTCTACACAAGGACTTATCATCCACAGGCCTGGAAAGTGGACGCTCTATCTTTCAGTTGGACAACATTGACAACCTATGCCTTCCCACCTCTACCTCTACTGACAAAAGTATTACTAAAAGTCAGAGCAGAGAGGCCACAAATGATTCTCATTGCTCTGGACTGGCCTCATCAGCACTGGTACCTGCTCCTAAAGAACCTGTCTCATTCACCACCTTGGATCCTACCTCAATTCCCACTTCTGTTGTCTCAGCAAAATTACAAGATCCTCCACAGTCAGCTCAGGACACTAAATCTAGCTGCATGGAAAATACCATAACTTATCAATCTCCACTCCTCTCAAAGGAGGTCCAGAATGTCATCTTGGAGGCCAGGAGACCCAGTACCAGAAAAGCTTACTCAGACAAATGGAAGCGATTTTGTGCATGGAACCAAACAAAAGGCCAAAATCCTTGGATATTAAATATACCTCAGATACTACAGTACCTAGCTGAGATGTTAAACAGTGGCCTTTCCTTCTCATCCATCAAAATCCACGCCTCAGCTATTTCAGCCCAATACAATACGGATCCTCCCTTATTCTCACATCCTTTACTAAGACAGTTCCTCAGAGGGGCAAAAAATATAAGGCCCCCACGAAAACCACCAGCTCCAGCTTGGGATCTTAACTTCGTACTGGAAAAATTGACATTGCCTCCCTTCGAACCTGCCTCTTCAGCAGAACTACAATACTTGTCATGGAAAACAGCTCTGCTTTTGGCTATTACCTTAGCATACAGGGTTTCAGAGCTACAGGCCCTTATGGCAGTGCAACCTTTCCTCATTTTCCATCAGGACAGAGTCTCTTTACGTACCAACCCTACCTTCATGCCAAAGGTAGTATCCAGTGTGGCTTTGAATCAGGCTATCCATTTACCTACCTTTTATCCAAACCCCCAGAATAAAGAGGAGAGACTACTACACTCCTTGGACATTCACAGACAACTTCGATACTATTTGGACAGGACAAAGTCATTCAGAAAATCTGAACAACTTTTTGTGTCTTATGCTGCTGGTGCTCAAGGAAAGGCTATTTCCAAACAGACTATTTCAAAATGGATATCCCACTCCATCCGCTTTTGTTATTCTTTTCATGGGAAAACAGTGCCAGGGTACATCAGATCACACTCCACCAGGGCAACAGCTACCTCAGCAGCATATCTCAGGGGGGTCCCAACCAAGGACATTTTGGAAGCAGCTACTTGGAGTTCAGTGCACACCTTTACCAAGCACTACCACCTGCCACTATACTCTAAATCCAGAGTGGGCTTTGCCACCGCAGTCCTGCAGGGCATTCTAGCCCCTCCTGATTCAGTTTAATACCAACCACCCTTCCATAGCTTTGGGATTCACCCAAGTGTGATGACTGCAGCAGTATGGCACGATGAACATAGTACAGTTTTGTACCTACCATAAATGTAGATGTTCGAGGGCACATACTGCTGCAGTCCAGGTTACCCTCCCTCCATCCTCTCTCAGGACAGGGCTTAGGACAAACACCTCTAGCATACATCCAACTTGGGGTATTCCTATATGGTGTATTTGCTTGCAACTACTGATTGGTTTTATCTACTTATGTAAGATTGCATAACATCATGTATTGCCTGCCTATTTGGGGGCACCTAACATCTGGGGCAAGAAAAACTGAAGAAAATGGCGTTGGCTGCCTCTTTTATACCCCTGCCGCTCTGACGTCAGGGAAGAAGCGAAGACAACCGACGCCGGACCAAGACTTTGGAATTCGGCCGACCAAGGACCCGCCTGACGGCAGGATAACCCAAGTGTGATGACTGCAGCAGTATGTGCCCTCAAACATCTACATTTATGGTAGGTACAAAACTGTACTTTTAGAATGCATAATATAAATAGAAGTTCAATTGCAAAGTTCCTAACACAGTGTCTAAAAGCAAGTAACAATGGTATTAATATAGAAGCAATATACAAACAGTAGAAAACAGTACAATATAAAAACAGAATACATTTTTATAAGAATTTTTTTTTTAGGCTAACATAACACAAACTGAGAGTAAGAAGGCTCAATAGCCAGGAGATATTAAGAAAGGGCAGTGTAAAGAAGGAAGTTAGACATTAAGGGGTTAGAGAAGTTAGCCTGGGTGAGAACAGGAGCAAAGCCTTTGTTTGGTGAAATATTTCTTTAGGGATTTTTAAATCTATGTGTATCATTGATGGACAGAATATGCTGAGGTAGAGAGTTCCAGTGTTTGGCAATGATATGGGAGTACAAGGAGACACTGTGAGAGTTTTTTGCTTTGTTAACCTTCAACAGTACTTTATCAGCAAACCTAAGGGATGTTAGGTTACAGTAGGGTTGGACAAGGTCAGATGGAGCTGGGTAGTTGTCAGATTTGTATAAGACTGTATGGGCAGTTAGCAGCTGATTCAGATTAAGAAGATGAGGCAGCTCTAACCAATTTAGCTGGAGAAGGGCAGTGCAATGGTGAGATCTTTGAGATTCATTAGTGGCAAACTTAGCAATTTTGTTATAGCAAGATTCAAAACTATTTAGGTCAGATTTGAGAAGATTGGTAAATATTTGTGAGCAGTAAAGAAGGAAGGATGGTAGATGGGTTTGAGCTGTTGCGAGTCTGGCATGGTCAGATAGATAAGTTTTAGCCCTATAGAGAGAACCCAGTTTGACATGAACCTTTTTAATTGTTAGTACAATGTGTTTGTCAAACTTAAGTCTGCTATCAATTGTGACACCAAGAAGTTTTGTATGTTCAATAGGTTCTATTTTTGTGCCATTGGTAGAGGATATATAGATAGGAGGTAGGTTTAGTTGTTGAGTTATTACAGAAGACCATAAGCTTGGTTTCTTGGGGTTAAGTATAAGTTAATGGTCTGTAAGTTAGTTTTCAATATTGTGGATGGTTGCCTGAGTTTTTTCTTGGAGTTCTTTGATAGTGGGGGCAGAGCAGATTAGGGAAGCATCATCAGTATATTGTACAATTGAGGCTGGATTTGCAGAGGTGTTAAGGCCACTGGTAAAAATTGTAAATAAAGTCGGCCAAGGATGGAACCTTGTGGGACTCCTACTCATATAGGGAACTGGGAGGAGAATTTATTGTCCCATAAAGTGGCTTGTTTCCTATCTGACAGATAGCTATGAAACCACTTTTGGGCTTCAAAGTGATAGAAAGCTAGTTTATTATGAAGTATTTGATGAGATACAGTGTCAGATGCTTTTGACATGTCTAGGAAGGTAGGAGAGACTAGTTGGTTTTTTGTTTTTGACGATTTACAGTATTTGTAAAGCTAATTAGAGCTGCACTAGTACTATAACTAGGCCGAAAGCCATGTTGTGTATTAGATAATAGATTATTTGAAAGGAAATGGTCTAAGATCTGTTTATGTATATAGATTTTGGCAAGTGGAGACAGAATGGCTATGGGTCTATAGTTGGATATATCAGTCGAGGGACCACCTTTATGTAGTGGTATGATGTGAGATATTTTCCAGAGGAGTGGTACATACTGTTCAGAGATAAAGCAGTTGATGAGAATAGATATAGGGTAAGCGATGGAAATAGCAGCTAGTTGTAGAAAGTCACGAGGTAGCCGTTCTGCAGCTAATGTGCAAGGTTTTAATTTAGGAAGAAGATTTTTGACATTGCTTGTTTGGATTGGTTTGAGGTAGAAAAGAGTAGAATTGTTGTTGAAAGTTTGAGGTATGATCAGAGGTGTATTAGGAGCTCTGTTTTGTATAGAGGTTATTGAGTTAATAAAGTGGGAGTTAAATTGAGTGGCTGTGCACTCATTTGAGTTGGGGCTGAGGTAGTGGGTTTTCCTGGGTTGAGAAAGAGATTAATTGTTTGCCAGAATCTTTTGGGGTTATTCTGGTATTTTAGCTGACTTGCTTGTAAGTAGTTTTTTTTTGTCTTGTTTAATTAGTTTTTTAGTATGATGTCTAAGTTGTTGGTAGGTAATAACATTTTGTTTACTTCTACTTTTCTGATAGAGAGAGCAGGCTCTGTCCCTTTGTTTTAATAGAAGAATTGTGTCTTTTGACAGCCTGGGAAGCTGTTTGGATTTGGTATGAATTTTTCTAATTGGGGCTAGATCATTAAGTATTTGTAGGAAAGAAGTATTGAAATACTTAACTGCATTGTCAAGTGGAAGAGTTTTTAGAGGTGTCTAATAATATTGCAGAAGTTGAGTATTAAATAATGCCGGAGAGAAATGTTTTTTATTGCGAATATAGCAAAATGAAATGTTAGAGAAGTTGTATAAATGTTTTCTAATCAAGTAGTTAGGGAAGTGATCACTTAGTGTGTCTAGGAGACATCCAGTGTCATATCTAACATTGGATTTGTTACTTAAAATCCAGTCAAGGATTAATATTTATACAACATATATAGTGAATATAAAAAGTGTACACACCCCTGTTAAAATGCCAGGTTTTTGTGATATAAAAAATGAGACCACAATAAATCATTTCAAAACTTTTCCACCTTTAATGTGAACTATAACCTGTATAATTCAATTGATGCTGTAGCAGGCAACTGAGTAAATGTCAGGAAAATCCTTCTAGGACAGCTGAACATTATTTGGGGTTAATTAGAGTCTCTTTAATTAATGGCAGGTGTGCACCCAAGAAGACTGAATGCTGCAATTAAATGAAAAGATGTTTAACAAAGTATTAGTTTAAGGGTCTGCACACTTGTACAACCAGCTTATTGTACATTTTTTATTTTTTATATTTTTCCCTTAACAGATTTGTTTGTTTTTCAATTGAATTGTACAGGTTATAGGTCACATTAAAGGTAGGAAAAGTTTTGAAATAATGTATTGTGGTCTCATTTTTTATATCACAAAAACCTGGCATTTTAACAGGGATGTGTACACTTTTTATATCCACTGTAATACAGATGTCATTGGTGAGGTAAATATCATCCAACTAAAAGTACACACATAGTATGTACGAAGGTGGAGGAACATTTTAACAGCAAAGACAGTAGAAATTATAGAATACTGTGAGCTGCTATAGTAGATCTAATAACAGGAGAAGTGCCTATTAGATACACAGTAGGGAACTGATCAGGAAAAGGAAAAGCACTGGGTATGAGTTTATGTTTTGCAGAGGCTAGGAAATTAATCAGACAAGGTTTTCTGGGATGAAGTTAAATAGTGTGTAAGAATCTCTTTCTGATTTAAAGTTTCTACTACCTGAACAAGCTGGAAAAAGTTTAGTTTTTCATTAGTTTTCTTGTCCCCTAGACTAGAAGCAAGTTTAGAACTCAGTAATTTTTTACGTATCTCATTTTAAGAACTTGCTACCATTTCTTTCCTCTGAGGGTCTTCACATAAATACTCTCCCTCTTCTTCTTCTATTTTTGTCTTCTTATCTCTTTCAGTGCAACACATCTTGTGAGTTTCAGTGCAACCATTTGCTGTGTACTAGTTTTAACTTCAGAACTTTGTATCAGTTCACCTTTGTTTCTTTTACTGAATCTTTTACACAATTGGACGTCTATTGCTCCATCATTGGGGCAGGTATGTAGTAAAACATAGGATCATTCTTGACAACTAGCCACAACCATATTCTAGCTGCTTTTGCAGCTTTTATGCTAACTCCCTGCTGCTTTTGATTCTGGTCCTATAGATGAGCATGACTGTCTTTCTCTACCTCTATTCTTATACAAAACAGGCATATCAAGCCACTGCTTTCTCTCTTTCTTAAGTGTATCAGGCTGTAACACCTGTGAATTCTTCTACCGCCCACATTTTTCACAATGTTGTCATCTTTTCTTTTTTTTTTCCAAAAACATTTTTATTACATTTTGTTAATAAACATGTACATAAAGTATTAAAAATAAACAATATAAAACATAATAACTATTTACACTATATACAAACATCCATGATAAACATTTGTTTTATCCAAGAAAGGTAATCAATATTTGTCTAACAATTTCTCCAATTTTTGGCAAGCTAGTCTTTTGTGTATTACATTTGATGATGTCTGATAAATAGTTTGCATTTCTTTTTTACATACAGATTTTGCTATTGAAATAAAATCAGTAAACATAAGATCTTGCTTATTTTTCCAGTTCAATGTAATTATTTTTCAAGCAATAGCTAGAATTAACCAAAGAACAGGTAACTGATATCTAGGAATTACACTAGGGGTAGGGACATTGAATAATATCAAAGAGCTAGTAATTTGACAGTTATCAGACCACAGGGCTTTTGCGAAATGTCTAAAATCACTCCAGTATTGTGTGAGAGTTCTACATTCGATGAACATATGAACCCAGTTGGCTTTAAGAATATCACCACACCTCCAGCATTTGTCTTCATTACTTTTGGTTATAAGGTCAATTCTGTGTGGAGTATAAAAGCTTCTATGAATAAATCTCCAGGTATATAGTCTCCAATATAAAGATGATGAAGTGTTTTTTATTGAATTTAATAACTGTTTCTTATTATTGTTAGATAAAGGTTCACCATTAATCTTAATGGAGTAATTCCAAAAAGCTTGGTCAAAAGTAATTTAGTCTTCTCGTAGGATTTTATATACAGGTGATTGGCTTAATTTATGTTCAGTGTTCATCGAACTACACCATATGAATAGTTGTATTAATCTTGGTATATTATCAGTTTCCAGATTTATTGACACTCTTACTTTATTTTCAACAAACTGTCTTAAAGATTGAATACAGAGCCAATTATCTTGACAGACATTATATCTGGCTCAGAGAAAGTTCATTTGTTGGATGTTCTTATTATCTATAAACTGGTGCCAAAACTTTAGATTATTCTCTTTAAGATTCTGCATCTTATTGATATTGAAGGTATCTAGGTAATCTGGTGTATAAGCTATGGGAAATGTAATGAAAAAGGTATTCTTTAGACTATAATTGTTGCCGATTATATTTTTGAAAATATAAAATATTTGATTTATACCATGTGAGAAGTGGCTAAATTTCTTATTATATAAGCAATAGTCACAGAGTATCCAAAATATTTTGTTAATTCCAAAGGTTTCCTTAAACTGGGTTTCTGAGTTTTCAGAGGAAGTTATATGTGTTTCATGTAGTTGTTTCCAGCTAGAGGTGTATATGGATGAAATCCAGTGTAGTATTATGTTAATAATAACAAATTTGGAATATAATTCTATGTTGTGAAAGCCAATCCCATTACTGTCCCAGGCTCTAACATGCCATTTATAGGCTATTCTTGGTTTCTTTGAGAATATTAGAAAAGTTAGTAATAGGGAATCTATTTGTTTAAAGAATTTCTTAGGAGGAAGTAAAATCAATGATTGTATGTAAAAAAAATCTTGGGCAAAATAATAATTTTTATTAATGTAAGTCTGTTTTCCATGGTGAAAAACATTTTGTTCCACCTTTTAGTGAAGTCACTGATTATAGCTACCAGTTTAGTGAAGTTAAATTTAATAGTCTCATTCCATTTATTCTTAATACTTATTCCTAGATAATCTATCTTTTCATTTTCCCAGTTAAATGTATTGTATTTTTGCAAATTGCTATTTATTTTCTTATTGATTAAAAGTGTTTTGCTTTTATTCTGATTAAAATTGAGCCCTGAGATTTTTCCAAACAGAGTTATGGCATTCATGATATGTTGTAAAGAGCCTTCTATGTCACTGGATGTTAGTAGAATATCATCTGCAAAAAGCTGAACTTTTGGACAGTATCCCTCATTAACTTGAAATCCTTTGATATTTGGGTTATTTCTAATAAATGAAGCAAAAGGTTCCACTGATACTGAGGAAAATAATGGGGATAGAGGGCAACCTTGTCTAGTTCCCTTATGATTTTTTACTGGGGTTAATAGACATGAACCAATCTTAACAAATGCTTTAGAATCACTATAAATATTTAATATCAGTTTAGTGAAATCTGAAGTAAAGTTAAATTCTTTAAAAATGTTTTTGTAAGTATGACCGACTAAGGGAATCAAACACCTTATCAATATTCAGACTAATAATAGGTAATTGTTTCTTGGTTTTGTTTGCAATGTCTATTAGAGATAGTAGCTTAATAATATTGTCGTGTACTTTTCTATGTAAGATAAAGCCAGTTTGATCAAAGTGTATTAAATTGGGTTATATATTCTTTAGTCTTTTGGCCAGGATAGACATGAAAAGTTTATAATCAATATTTAATAATGATATGGGTCTATAGGATGCACATAGTTGGGGGTCCTTACCTTGTTTCAGAATGGGGGAAATTATTGAGCATTTATTTATTTATTTATTTATTTATTTTACATTTGTTAACCGGGAGAGTCCAACTGGATACATGTCCATTTTCAGCGGAGGCCCGGGGAGAAAAGCTCCAGGTACATAACAGACATATGAACATTGTTAATGCAAAAAAAAAGGAAGATAGTTGAGTTCTAAATACAATATCGTTTTGGTGATGGAAGGTTGAAAGCTATGAAGCTCTTACTTCACTTCTGAAAACTAAATTAAGATTCGAGGGAGGGAAAATGAAGTCTTGTTTAACCATGAAGAATGTGTTTAATAATAACTTTATTGTGTGCTCTGGAAGAATTTTATATATTTCTGGGATTATCCCATCTAACCCTGGGGCTTTATTATCCTTCAGATTTTTAACTTGTTCTTTCACTTCTGCTAAGGTTATTTGTTTATTTAGGGTACTATTTTGTTGTTTTGATAGTTTAGTCTTGATATTTTCTTGTAGAAATGTATCTATTACATTTTCTGAATCTAGTGGTGATTGCATGTCATTGATTGACTGATAATGATTTCTAAAGGCTTCTAATATACCATCTAAATCAGTTGTTCTTTTTACTGTGTTTATTCTTGTATTTAATTTCATTAATGTGATTTTGTTTATTAATTTGGATCTGATAGCTAGTTTATGTAAATGTCTGAGTTTACTGAATAGGACTGTAGTTTAATCTTTTCTACGCTTATAGCAACCTTATGATTCAATATTTCTAAATATTTGTGGTTTAGCTTAGAAATTTCAGTAAGTACTGCTTTATCATTTGATTTTAAATTTAGTTTCAACTTATCTAGTTTGGCTTGTAATCAGAAAGTTCCTTGTCCCATTCCTTTCTCCTTTGAAAATACCAAACTTTAACTCCACTAAAGATGTGAACTTTTAATGCATCCCAGCGTATAATATCTGTTAATTCACCATTATTGTTGTTTTCCATAAATGCCTTTATTTCTTTTAATAAAAACTCCTTAAAACCTTTTAACTTAGTAACATAGGCTGGGATTCTTTGAAAAATTATCACATCATATTTTTTCACAGTCAAGCTGAACAAAAAGGCATTGTGGTCAGAGAATGGATGTGTGCCAATCAGAAAGAATAATGAGTGTATTGAAGTGAATTTTGAACTCTTAAATTATGTATGTCTCTAAAATTCATTGAGGCTATAAAACTGTTTACCTTTTTAGCTTGTGTCATTAGTTTAACCTTACTATTTTTAGAGGTGTCTTCATCTGATAACAAGCAATTGAAATCTCCCACCAGAATAATTTCTCCCTTTGCATGTAAAGAAATGAGATCCAAGTATTTCTTCACATATTTAGTTCCTAGACCAGGAATCCAATATGAGTTTACCAGTGTGAATCATTTCTTATTAACTTCTAGCACTAATAAGCTTAACATTCCATCTTTATCTTAAAAGGTGTTTAAAATTTTAGGTAGTATATAAGTATTATTCCATAGTATAAGAGTACCTCTCCTTTTGGCTCTAAAGAAGGAATCCGTGAGAACTGTAAAACCATTAAATTTCCTCCAGCAAGTGGGTTTCCTGCAAGAAGATTATCTGAGCTCTGTGCATTTTAATGAATTTAATTAAACCAGCTCTTTTGACATTGTTATTTAAGCCATTAATATTTAATGATAAGCATTTATATATCATCATTTGTTAAAGTTATATTTAGACCATCAATAATACCTTCCAAGTATAAAGACTTGAAATAATTCATGAAGTTATGTATCATGGACGAGTCAAAAATCTTTAGAAACAAATTCTGAAAGCAATAACTAAGAACACATACATACATGGAACCTAAAGTTCCAGGTTTAGTTAATAAATTAACTAAACCACCCTTTAACACCATCTCACACACCAAAAACATACATAAATAGCTTCTGCTTTAAATGTAGCATATACAAACAGTAAAGCATTTATAAGGTAACTCAAACAAATATGAATATAAAAAGTCCATCAGGCAATCACAGTGGATTTGCATGTTTGTTTGTCATTTCGGCTTTTCCCGGTTAGGGGTTGCTACAGCGGAACTCCGGTCCGCTAATGATTGGCAGTAGATTTTTCTGGTGCCGAGTTGCCAGCCCGATGCCCATCCTTCAGCGAAGGCATGCCCATTCACGCATGTCTTTCGAACACCACTCAACCATGGGTCGGACATACAGACTCCACACAGAAGGCACTCCAGCCAAGAATCAAACAGGAGAACCTCTTGCTGTGAGGCAACAATGCTACCGCTGCACCACCGCGACTTTATATTGTGTAAACCACTACTAGGTATTGTAAAATAAGGAGTCAGTTTCACCAATTAACCTAGTTGTTTTATCAGCATAAGCTTCTAATACCTATATATTTTATACCTGTATTGCAGTCTCTTGTGTTTATAACTATAGCAATACAGAAAGAAAAGGGGGGGACCATATGTTGGTCTATTGATATTAATTGAACAGAATAAAGTGACCTAGAACATTTTAACAATCCATTCCTACAGTGTATGTGGTCATACAAAGATTTGAATCATAGTATCATAACTATCATTGCAACTGAGTCTGATTATATTGCATTAAATCTGCATCAATGAGAATACCTAATATAGATTAAAGTTGCTTAAGCATATAAGCAGCAGAAGGAAAAGGAGACTCAATCCTATATATATCTTTGCATTCAGAATATTAAAGAAATTGGTTGTCGTCATCTCTTCTTAATGTAACATCATGAATCATGTCAAGTGCTATAGATACAGCTACAGGATGCAAACAATTTCCTACACCTGTTTGAATTTCTTCAACATGTGTGAGGAGGTATTCTTTTCTCTCCTGACAAGTGCATATTATCATCACTTTTGTCATTAATTTTATGCTTATATGCCATGGAATCTTTGACAAGTGTATTCATGCTTCCTTCCAGAATGCACCAGAGCTTGAACATTTCTTTCCAAAACTCCAATGCACTCAGTTACTTTATCTACACTGTTATCACATTCCATAGGAATAACTTTATTTGTAGCACAAACATAATTGTTCACATTTCTACTGCTATCATTCTCTTCAGCATTAGTGGAACAGAATCTAATTATTTGACTACTCCCACTTCACTTGAAACAAGTTAACCCATTTGTTCCTACTTTTTATTTCACATAAGACAGCATATTTCTTATTCTAACTTTAAAATTAGAAACATACAATTCAAATTTATATAATATATCACTAACTAATAAGCAGTCTACTAAAATTATTAACTTGTCAAAGTTCTTGGGAACACTTTGCAACCTCCACTACTAAATAATGTTCTGTTAATCTATCTACTGCTATAAATTGTAACATTGTTATTTACTGTTACTGTCAGATTCTAACCACAGGTGTAAAATATATTTCAGGTATTCGTGTGAACTCTTACTGGCTTGTCAGCAATAAAAGTCCAGTTAAAAAATTGTATATAATCTCAGTCCTAACCAATAATTATTTTTTAAGCTCCTTAATAGTCAGTATAATCAGTCCCTTACAAGTTTATATAGGTTTTTAGTGCTTCCCTGTCAACAGAGTTGTTGCAGCTATATTAGTTTCTGATCAGTCTGCATCCTGGATTATACTAGGGTTTGTAATAATTTCTCCAATATTTTTGGTGCACATCAGGAATAGCAGAGAACAAAATATGGGTCAGTAAGCACACTAGGGAGAGAAGCAAAACATCTCTAGTTAAAAATACAACATGGGAAACTTTATCTCAAGTAAGTTATCTACCTGGCAGCACAGGCATAATAAAGGACAATATTTATAGCAGGTCCATGGCCAAAATGCCATGCCAACACCACTAGTGTAGGTTTCAGCAACGATTGGTGGCTCACATTTGTAAAAAAGAAAAAGAAATACACCGCCACAAGTTTATTATATCAAAGCAGAAGAAAATAAAATTTGATCACTCAGCTTAGTTTATACAGTCTAAAAAAAGTACCTTCATCAAAGTCTTTCCAATCCTTGCAACTAGTCCAATAACAGCCAATCCACCTCAGGCTGTTACAATGATAAATCACAGCTGCAGACTTTGCAAGGCCTTCCATTCAGAGTCACAAACACAGAAAAATCTTCACTAGAGTTTATCTCAAGCCATATCCACAATGAGTCCTTACTCCATTCTTAATTGCTTTTCAAAGTAATCAGGAAATTGGTTTCTTATGCAGTGGTGCATTCTGGCTCTGAGCATGGGTTCTGTCCAAAATATTCCTACTCTTTGGTTTGGATGTTATTTGGTATATTTTGAACTCCCCTTTATTTTTATGAGCATCAGGCTTTATTTTAAGTTCTGTGTTTCTAAAATATAGCCAGTCTACTATGCTGTACTGATAAAGTCACTAATAAGATTAAAGCATGCATGCATACAGCTAGTGGGGTTTGGCTTTATTGGTCTTGAATGTACCCAGAAAGACTTAAAAATTAAAAACTCATGGGTATTCATAAGTCATGTAGCTGAAAAAGAAGTTATGTATCTACCTTAACATTCCATGTGAGTTGTCCATCTCACCTTCATTCCTACTGATGGGTTCAGAACCGATCCTTGGTTCCGACTCGGCCAAATACAAAAGCTTGACGTCTTCAGCCAGCTTGTGGCCAACTCCCTATCCCATGATGCACTGGTGCTTCCCTCAGATCTTGTTTGCTGCAACAATTCTATGTACTCATTCTTAAAAAATCCAGCAGTACTGAACAGACTAGACAAAGATCAAAGTACCTCCATGTCTCACCTCATGTTCATGATCCTCAAGAAGCCTGGTCGGGGGTTGGAGGGTGGGACGTAGGAATGAAGGCGAGAAGGACAACTCACATGGAATGCTATGGTAGGTACATAACTTCTTTATGTGTAGTTGTCCTATCTAGCCTTAATTCCTACTGATGGGATAGCATCTCAAGCACCATCTTTCTCAGGTGGCTCACGGGAGTATGTTCTTCAGGACAGTGGAACCAAAGGAAGCCCTGTCCCTGGAAGCCATATCTACTTTGTAATGAGTGATAAAGGGATGAGGCCTTGACCAAGTGGCTGCTGCACATATGGTATCTATTGGTAGTTTAGCAGAAAAGTCTGAGGAAGTGGAGACAGCTCTAGTTGAGTAGGCCTTTATTTTGTCCTGTAATGGTCGATTCACTGAATTGTAATAAAGGAAATACAATCTGATAACCATTTAGATAATGTCTTTGCTACAGGAGCACTTTTCCTGGACTCTGAAAAGGAGACAAAACGTGGATCAATTTTTCTGAAGTCCTTTCTTCTGTGTAAATAGAAGTGATGCTGTCTGTGTACATCAAGTTGGTGCAGCATGTACTCTGCCTTATTGTCATACTTAGGGAAGAATACAGGTAACTCTATAGACTGATTTAAATTTGTTTCTGAACATACCTTGGTTAAAAAGGAAGGATTTGTTCAGAGAGACACTCTATTATTATGGAACATCATATATGGGGGTTTGATGAACAAAGCTTGTAATTCTGAGACCCTCCGAGCAGAAGGTATTGCCACTAGAAAATTGTTTTCCATGTGATATACTTTAGGTCACATGAAGAAGCTGGTTCAAAAGGTGGTAGAATTATTTATGATAGAACAAAATTTAGATTCCATGGGGTAAGAGGAGTTTTGATGGGTGGTCTTAAATGGATAGTGCCTTTCAGAAAGGCTTTTGAAAGTCTATGAGACATGACATTAGTCCCTTTGTTCCCAAAATGAAAATTCGAGATTGCTGCTAATTGAACTTGGATAGTTGCAGCAGCTGCTCCCTCACTGAAATGTTTTGTCAAAAATTCCAAAATAGAAGATACTGGAGCTAAATAAGGATTAATATGGTTTTGTAACGCCCATATTGAGAATCTTTTCCATTTGCTAAGATACAACTTCCTAGTGGAGGATTTGTGACAGGATGTCAGTATATGCTGAGCTGCAGGTGAAAGGTTTTTGAAGCCTGGCTATGTTCAGAATTGGAGCAGCCAAGCTGTCAATTTGAGGGACAGAAGGGATGGATGAAGATCCCCTGATGAGTGAATCAGAAGGTCTGGAACTGGATCCAGGATCCAAGGTTCTTCCAATAGATGAGGCCAAAGGAACGGGACACAAACTTGGAGAGGCCAGTAAGGGGCTATTAGAATTAAGGTCCTTCCCAGAGCACTGACTTTCTGCAAAACTTTGGATATCAGTGGCAATGGTGGAAATGCATAAAGGAGATCCGGGGGCCAATTGTGTGCAAGTGCATCCCTTGGGTCATCCCCCGTAGGGGGAATTAGGGCAAAGTAGCTGCTGTATTTTGTGTTTGTGGGTGTGGGAAAAAGATTGCAGCAAGGCTGGCCCCATTTGTGGAACATCATGTCCACCACTTCTTTCTTGAGGGACCACTCATGAGGCAATAGAATTGCCCTGCTCAGTTTGTCTGCTATCACATTGGATCTCCCCGGGATGTGCATTGCTATTAGAAAGCAGTGGGAGGAAGTTGCCCAATGACATACTCTCAAGGCCTCCTGTCATAGGGGATAAGATATAGTTCTTCCTTGTTTGTTTATCTACCAGACTACTGACATGTTGTCTGTCTGGATTGCAATAGTCACAAGAGGGAGAGAGTCTCGAAAGGACTGCAACGCTAGAAGAACCACTCTCATCTCTAGGACATTGATATGCAGGTGAGCCTCATGTTCTTTCCATGTCCCTTGGGCTGTTCTTCCCTGATAATGCCCCCCCACCCTATCAGGGAAGCATCCATGGTCACTATGGTTGTAGGATTGGGTAGAACAAAAGGACGGCCTATCATTACGCAATCCAATGTTAGCCACCACTTCAGGTCCTTCTTGCAGGAATTTGTGATTATCATTTGATGTGACATTGGGAGTTCTTGAAAGGACCACTGCGTGAAAAGGATCCATTGTAGTATCCGCATGTGCATCTGACCTAGCAGGATTGCAATGATAGCTGCTGCCATTGTACCCAGTAATTTGAGAACTGTCAAAGTCAAGGCTTTTAGTTTTGACAGGAGGGTCAGAACCTGTTGATGAAGAGCACAAACTCTGTCTGACAGACATTTTATGGTCATTGTGGTGGTGTCCAGATCTGCTCCTATAAAAACGGTATGCTGCGATGGTAAAAAGGCACTTTTCTAAGTTTATGGTAATCCCTAAATGATAGCATAGATTCATAGTGGTGTCCCTTGCTTGAATGAGTTGATGCCTGGTGGTGGCGGTCAGGAGGCAGTCGTCTAGGTATGGAAACACCTGGAATCCAAAACATCTCAGGTGAGCCGTGACTACTGCCATGTATTTGGTGAACACTCTGGGGGCTATTGTGAGACCAAAGGGCAGTGCTCAAAACTGATAGTGACTGGCCCCCAGCCGAAAGCACAGGTGATCTCTGGATGGTCTGTCCATTTTTATGTGGTAGTACGCATCCTGGAGATCTATCAAGCACATCCAGTTTTCTTTTCCTAGGAAAGGAAGTATTGACTGCAGTGTAACCATCCGGAACTTTGACTTCTTCACAGATTTGTTTAATCTGCTGAGATCCAGAATGGGTCTCCAGTCCACTGTTTTCTTTGGAACTAAAAACAATCTTGAGTAAGCTCTGGATCCTATCTGGTCTGCAGGTTTTCTAGCAACCTTTGAATTTCCATGGTTCCTTGTTTCCTGTGACTGGATGGAACGTCTGGAATCTTTCTTATCAAAGGGGGGTGGGGCAGAAAAGGGAATTGAGTAGCCTCTGGATATGATACTTTGTACCCAGCTGTCTTTTGTTATTTTTAGCCAGGTGTCTAGGTGCAAGCCTCCGGAGATGGACAAGCGGGCCTCCTTTCAGGAGCACTGGTAAGGCTTCCCAAAGAACTATTCTCTGTCACCCTGATTTTGCAGACCCCCTCTGCTGCATGGTTGGCATCTACCATTGTTGCCCCCTCCTCTGGCTCTAGAGGGGGGGATTTCACCACGTGTGTCCTGAAAGGCTCCTTCAGATTTTTGGAACCACATTTTTCCTCCATTTCTGACCTTTGGGGTAAGGTCTGGTAGGTGTGTAAAAATGGACTCCGATGGCAGAAAGAGTCTTTCCCTCTTGTTCACACCTGGTAAGCATTTCTTTTACTTTGGGTCCAAAGAGGGATGAGCCATCGAAGGGGGTGTTGATAAAGGATGACTTAAAGGGCTCCACAACTGAACACAAGTGCATCCATGAGGGTCTCCTAAGGGCAATTCCTGTACCCACTGCTCTGCTTGCTCCATCAGCTGTGTAAGAAACTAGATGCATGGATGAGTTAACCAGGGAATTAAGGGTGGAGAGCTTGCAGGATATTTTGTCTGCTTGTCAGCTAATGAACCATGAAAAGTGTCTCCCAGCTCTTTTAGGAGATCTCTTCGCAATCTGGTAAAATGTGTAAGGTAATTCAGCGATCTAAGTATGAAGGGTGCTAAAGTAAACATGCACTTTCCATATCTGTCCATTACCCTTGAATCTTTATTTGGTGGATGGACTGATGTCGAAGTTTCAGATAACTCCTTCTTGGAGGCCGCCATCACCACCATGGCATCAACAGGGACTCCTCTGGTTAGAAAAGCTTTGTCCTGTGGTGATGTAATAAATTTATTAAGCCTGCTTGGGACAGGTTCCACTGTATCTGGAGACTCCCATGCCTTTCAACAAACTAAATCCATAAGTTTGTCAAAAGGTGGAGACACCCAAGTAGCAGCTGGCTGAGACCTGAAAGCCTTCAGGTAGACTGACTCATCATCAGTAGGGTTGATGGGTTGCCAGCCACCCCTCTGTTTCAGAATCTCTAAGATATCTGCAAAGGAGATATCTCCTGAGGGTGACCGTGGGGAGCCTTCTGAATCATCTAGGTCAGTGTCCGAGGTGATGGATTCCTGAGCGAAGTCCAAATGCTTCCACTTGCATAGTCTCTTTCAAGGGACCTCCTCAATGGGACCTTCTGGAGAGGTCTCAGAAGAGCAGGGCTCACCCAATGCAGCTTCCTAAGGCTCTGGGTCTCTACGCTTCTGTGGAGTCAGTGATGCTGAGGTACTCACTGGTGCTTTTGGGGAAGAAGCTGCTGGTCCTGATGAAGTGGTTGTCCATGGGGACAATGCTCTCCCTATGGCATTGAAAGCCCCTCAACCCAGATGCAAGGGAACCCCTGGATCTGAAGAAATCGTCGATTCCCTCAACACCAAGATGGTGGACTCCGAGCCAGAGGTAGGTGCCGAACTCACCCGTGCCAAAGCCCGAGAGGCAAATTCAGACCTGAAATATGGTTTGACTGTCCTCCCCGGACTCGACCGAAGAGTGTTGGTCTCTAGACTCTTTGGTCAGCACTGAAGTAGTCTGAGAAGTCGGATCCAAAGTCCTGGAGCAGGTCATGGCACCGACAGCTCCACAATCATCAGTTCTGAGCATTCCGGCTCCAAAACCTTGAGTCAGATCAGAGGAGGAACAGATGTGAGGGGAGGAAGATTGGTCAGTTCTGAAGCTTGAATGGTCAACCCCAACAAAAGCTAGGTCAACGTCGGTGTCTGCAGAAGCCTCTGCACTACACAATCCACATCCAAGTCAGACAGGCTTCTTGAGGATCGAGATGGAGCTGAATAATCTATTTATTGCAATATTGGTGATTTCAATGTGGGAGACACTGGCTCCAACACCGGGGACTGGCTCCTCAATGTTATGACCATCGGCTCTGAAGGCAGTGGCACCAAGGTTGAAGGTCTGTCAGATTTTGACCTGCTGGATGAAGGAGATTTTCCAGACTCCAAAGATCCAGAAGCAGAGGATTTTTTGTAAGTTTGCCATGAGTAGTCTGACCTTGCTCTATTTCTTCCTGAAAAGAAGACTTAATAAGGCCTCTGACAATCAGTTTGTTCTTTCTCTCTTGAAGAACCCTAGCACTGAAAGAATGACAAATAGAGCATGTTTCTTGCAAATGTAATGCCACTAAGCAATATACATAATCTGTGTGTCCATCAGTTATGGACATTTTTTGTCCACATTTTGGGCATTTTTTTAAAACCCGACGGCTTAGCTTGTTTAGCCTCCTTTTCTTGCTGAGACATTGCTTTTTTTCTTTTTTAAACTGTTAGATAAGAAAATTCACACAGACACACACACACACACACACACACACACACACACACACACACACACACACACACACACACACACACACATACACACAAAACACACAAAAGAGCCCTCTAATTTAAACAGGCTTAGAAATAAGTATTTTTTATACCTAATAAAAACGCCTTCTAATTAAAACAGATTTTAAGGTAAATTTGTGTCAACTGTTAGAGCCCTCTAACTTAAACAGGCTAAAAATACTCACACCACACACAATGAAGGACTGCTGAATAATTCTAAACAATAAAGAGCCAGTCTATCTTATACTACCTTAAATCTATCTTATAACTATCTTATAACTATCTTATACTACCAACAACAACTATAGTAAAGATAATAACTCTCTAAAATGTGTAAAACAAGGGAATACGGAGATTAACAAAGGCCTAAAAGGAAGGCCACGGTTTAATTTGACCAAAACACACTCGAAAGAGGAAATCGCTAAAGTGCGATTAAGGATAAGGAACTATCCTAGATACAGAAGAAAATTAGCAACTGTAAATATTTGAATAATATATATTCAAAGAGAACAAACAAAAACACTTAGCCAGAGCTGGTGAATCACCCGATCTGTTGCAGCGGCAAACAAGATTTGGGGGAAGCACCAGTGCATCATGGGATAAGGAGTTGGCCACGAGCTGGTTGAAGACCTTGAGCTTTTGTTTTTGGCTGAGTTGAAACTGAGGATCGATTCTGAACCCATCAGTAGGATTGAAGGTGAGATAACTACACATACACTGTTTGTCCTTAAGGGAGGATTTTCATAGAGGTTTAAGATATGCAGTGAAGACTCTAGCTTGGCTGGGTCTTTCTTACAGTTTTTTTTTTTTCAAATTTGCACAGCTCACAATTACAGGTTTCAGACTTTAAATTGGGGGCCACTATTTTAACCCATTACCTCAGGTATTGCTTTGCAAGGGCTATATCACAGTGACTCAACATACCAAGTTTTTTTCACTAGACTTTTGCAGAATCACATAAGGATGTAACAGATTGTACCATGTTTTCATACAATCAGCCAGTGAGCACATCTAAAAGGGTAGTGATATTACTAGTACTACTACCAATAGTAATAACAACTGTCTGACATTGAGGACAAAGCCCTGCTTATGACCCAGATAGCTTGGGCTCAGTCAATGTCCTGCCTGAAATGGCTGGGGGCAGGTAGAATTAACAGGCTAATATTGGTTTACCCCTACTATTGGGAAAGGTGAGGAGGTTCCATTTTAGGAAATTTAGTGGTGGCTGTGGGTCAACTCCTGAAGTGCATGTCAATGGACAATCATAAGTATGAATCCTACTAGTGCAGTGTGAGATGACATGTGCATGTGTACACCCTACACATCTCCATTGCACATCTTACACAGGTTTCTTGAGAAACACAGTAGGTTAGGGCAAAGCACAGGAAAAAGCTAGCCCTCCCACAATTACAGCCCAGAACTACTTGATTCCCACCCCTCACAATGCCATTTGGCTTAAATCTTGCACAATTTAGGACCTATTAATTTAAAATAACTTTATATGTCCCTATATCCCGGCCCCACTGCTCAGAAGGAAATATCACAGGAACTAAAAGGCAACTGAGTCAAAAGACCATTTATGCCTTGCAAGTACCCAACTTCATGTAGTACACCCCATTTCCTTATAAAGAATAGCAATGCAAGTTAGTCCTGGAGTAAAATTATGGTTGCTCATCCAATCACTCAATTTTAATTTAAAGGATGCTACGGTGTCACTTTGTTTAACTTGTATGAGAAGCATGTTCCAATAGTAGGTGTGAACATTAGGTAATAAATGTGTCACTCCTGTGCATTTTATTTTTGTGATAATGGCGATTAAAGTCCTAGTTCTGGAATTAGTAGGGCTAAGTGACATTCAAAATACAGTAAATCAAAGAAGATGGATTCTCTAACAACATAGAATCCAAGACACAGACCACCCTGCAAGGCTCTATAAGAAACCAAATAAAGATATAGAGTTTCAAGCATTTTTTTGTAGCTCAGGGATTTTTAGACCAACAATAGTCTTGGTTAGGAACTTCTGTGATCTTTCCAGTTGCTTAGTATGTCTAGACAGGTATATCCCAAAGGGGATGCTGTTCAAATTAATTGGTCTAATTTGAGCAGTATACAAATGGATAATAACTTATTTAGATCTAGATAATATGCTTCTAGATATTAGTTGTTCTAAACAGAATGATTTTCTGACTACTGTCACCATATGAGGAGGAAAGAAAGGGAATTAGTCACCTACATTCCAGGATCCCTGATCACATTAGTATTTTGGAGTGGGGTATTGGCAATACTGAACACTGAGGGAAAGATTTGTTAGCCAAATATGTCAGTTTTTCACTTCTTCACATGTAATGTTAACTCTTCTTCTATACCTCATTTGTTTATGATGCTTAGCTCTTGTTGCTATAAATAAGTATTTGAGGGATATTTGACAATAGTATTCAGTTTGCAGTCATCTGCAAATTCAGGTAATCAAAGTTCCTGATTCTTGGTCTAAAGACTGGAAAAGCTGATGCTGAAAAGGAAGGGGTCCAGGTATTGAGCCCTAGGACACAACACTAGATGCATTCATACTTTATGAGGATGTGCCTGCCACCATAACTATTTATATTCTATTTTTCACCTAGTTGACTATTCATCTCACCATATAAGGATCTACTTTTAAGAGACATAGCTTATTTATGACACCACCATGAGAGCATGGTATTGACTATCCACCTCACCATGTATACTTCTATTTTTAAGGTACTTACTTTATTCACAATGCCAGCATGAGGTATAGTACTGAACACTTTCACCTGATCCAAATAATCTGTGAGAACAGAATGACCCCTTGTATAGCCTTTGTGACCTTCTCAAAGAAGTTAGTGGAAGAGTGTAGGCATAGGCAGGATCTCTCTTAGACAAATCCAACATATGTGGGTATGGCCTGATAAAGTTTTTGATATCATAGTTTGTGAGGTCAGATATTATGCATTACATGGCATTGCAAATCACACAAGTCGGGCTATTGGGTCTATAGTTTCTCATGTCCATGGAAGGGATACCCATGTATAGGGACATCATTACTGCAGTTTGCCATACTTTGGGGTTAAATACTGTAGCTAAGCTAAGGTTAAAGAATTTAAGGAAGGGTCCCACAAGGGCATGCTTGTTGCTATTTATTAGGTATCTTCCCCATCAAAGTATTATTTGTGAATTTGGCAAGCAACTTAAGTACATGTTCTTACTTCAGGAGCTATAAGGGATTTGGGAATTTGTGGAAGATTGCTGTCTTCTAGTAAATTTGCTATGTCTGTGGGGTTTGAGAGGATGGTGCCATTTTGGATAAGTTCAGAACAAACTTTCTCCATATCTGTTGCTTCATCAGATGCAATTCCTACATCTGATGAAGCCCAATGTGGCACAAAAACTTCTGTTAAAGTAATGACATCTTCATTACTATTATAACAATCCATAGACTTTGTATGTTAATCAACATGACATGAAAAATATGGGTGCAGATTCAATAAAGCCTACATGGTCTGCTAAAATCATGTGCATGTCACACTGCATCTCGTACACAATACAGCACCATTTTGTATTCAGTAACTGACACTACACACTGTGTAGAGCTGCACAAACACCGTAAACATCATGGCATGCTAATTACAGCATAAGCAGCTGAACTGTATGGTAATCAACCAATTCAAGATGGAGGAGCTATTCCACAAGCTATAAAGCAAGCATGTAGACTCAGTGTAGGTTCCCCTGTAAATTCCAAAACCTATTGAAATACAGCCACAGAAGGTACTCCACACAGAGTTAGGGGCTGCAGTTGCTTTTATACATATGCATGTGCAACATTCACAAATCTGTACTGCTGCTGCTGCAAATAGACCCCAGCCAAGAAGGAGAAGAGTATTTAGACTCCTGTTAACTTACCACGGTCTGGATGATGTGGACATTGTAGAGTGCTACAGGGTGGATAGAGACACACTGCAAGAACTCCGCAACCTCTGTTGTCCACAACTGAGAGCAAGGGCAAATTGAGGGGTACCAATACCTATGGAGACTAAGATATGTGCAGCACTTAGAGTTTTAGCTACAGGAACCTTTCAGAGGCTAGCAATGTATATGCTGGGTATATAACAGGCATCAGCATCCAGGATCCTACATCAGTTCCTGAATGATGTTACAACATGCCACTGATTACATACACTTTTCCCCATAAAAACATGGAAATACCAGGATGACTATACAACTGCAAGAGCAAAACTCTTGAAACCCAACTGGTGATGTGGAAACACACAAATAGTATTTACCTCCCTATCCCCAAAACAACAGAAAATGACAGTTTGCAGAATCCAAGGAATAACACATAATTCACCTGTTATGACTGCTTCCCACACAATTTTCACAAAATATGTACACATGTACAACTCAAATGTAAATTGTATACAATTGCTAGGAACCTCTCACTGTGCCCAGCACTCCCCTGGTACTTTACATTGCCATGGAATAAGATAGAAAAGGCTGTAGGGTAACCAGTTTTAACACCACTTGTCATGACAGATAATAAGGCTGCACATCTGTGAAAGTCAATGCATGGCAAAACTGCATATGCCAAGAGTGAAGTATAAGAAGTGCATACACATAATAGTCTAATCCACTAATGATAAATAACATGTTACTTACACCCTGTATTATTTTAATGAGAAACCTCTGTGGATGTTCCAGTTGTAGAATATGCCTGGTTAGGTGCATACCAAAGGGGCATTGTACTCAATGACAGGTCTGATTAATGCATAATACATTGGAACAATGACTCTCTCGACCTAGATGCCATACCTTTGTGTATAAGTTGTGCAACATAGAATGATTTCCTCACTACTGTAGACGTGATGGCCAAAGGCCAGATTACACTCTATGTATGTCCCTAAGTCTCTGACTACTGGTACATCTCTAAGGGGTGTATTGTCAATATGATAGCTTTTTCCAGGGGTGGATGACTTCCCGAAGGATACTATTATGCATTTCTTGGCATTTAGTTTTAGTCCATGGCTCTGACACCAAGTAGTAAAAAACTTTCCTAGACTGTAAAGGACACCAACGAGGAAAAGAAAAGGCAAGCACTGTGAAGAACTCCTGATGTCCACCATGGACTACTTGCCGAAAGCGCTTATCGGAAGACAGAGGACTGCTTATTTTTAGATATATTTTCTCTTTTATTAAAGTTTTGGTTTTATTATTTAGTTCTATTGCTGTGGTGGACATCAGGAGTTCTTCACACATGACTTTGACACCAGTTGTTTGTCTGTGTCAGTCCTTCCTGGAGAGCACTTATGTGGGTGTGCGCGTCAATGACAGATCCGAATTTGCAATCATCTGCAAATTTAGTCAGCCAGAGACCACTGACATTGGCCTTAACTTCAGGGAAGTAAATGCCAAAAAGGAGTGGTCCAAGAACTGATCCTGAGGGACTCCAGTTGTGACTGGCCTCTTTGTAGAGGTGGACTCCCCAATTCTGGGTCCTATCTGTGAGACAGTTGGTTATCCACTGAGTGACATACAGGTTTCTACCTAACTTCTTCAGTTTTTCAAAAATGCCTGAATAGGGTATTGTGTCAAATACCTTGGCCAGGTCAAGTTATGCAGCGTGAACCATTTTGCCCTCATCCATTTTTTGGTGACCTTCTCAAAGAAGTCCACCAGGTTGAGTAAGCATGACCTGCCCTAGATGAAATCAAACTGGGTTGGGTACAGTGTCTGGAGGTTCACTATGTTGTTATTGATCATTTCCATGATAATTCTTTCCATGGATTTGCATATAAGACTAGTGAGATTTATGGTTCTCTAGTTTCCAGGGTCTGTAGATGACCCATCTTTGTGCAGAGGGATGACTGCTGCTGCTCTCCATTCATAAGGCATGACGCCTGTCTGGAGGCTACAGTTAAATAGCAATTCCAGAGGACATGATAGGTCATGTTTCATGTGATATAGAAGGCATCCTGGGATATTGTTTGGATCTATGGATGCAGTGTTCTTGGCCTTAGTGAGAGCATTAAGGACCTGTTCCCTAGTGATAGCAGGGGGAGGTAAATTTGGTGGTATTTCCTGAGGGAAAGATGAGGGGGGAGAGAGGGGGTAAAGTTGGAGCTGAATTTGTCATACAGTACATTTGCTATATCTTCTGGCTCAGTACAGGTGACTCCATTTACAATGAGCTCTGCACACAATTGTTTATTGCCTTTCTGGTTGTGGAAATAGCTAAAGAATTCCTTGTGGTTGTCTTTGGCCTGGAAGGCCAAATTTACCTCAAATTTGGTTTTGGTAGACTTTATTTGTCCTCTGAATTGTTTGTTTCATTTGATGAGAGTGCTTTTATCCTGATGGGTGCTGCACCTTCTAATTTTTGCCAGACATTCTTCCTTCTGTTATACAGCCTATTGATTTTCTGATTCCACCAGAGTGGCTTATTTTTTTGAATTAGTATTGTACTTCTTCCTGATGGGTACAGCTTCCTGGTATCAGTATTTTTTATTATTTACTCAATAAATGGATGTTATATGTTGACTTCGCTCAATTTTTTAGACTGTTTGGGATCAGTTGCTGTTCAGTGTGCCTTGTGTTGAGCTTTCTACTGAAAGAAGGTGTTTTGTTAGTTTTCATCACTTAAAAGAGCTTTTTGGAAGTTCCGTTTATCTTCTACACCCTGTCACACTACATGGCCTTCTTCTATGTTTTAGTTTGTTTGTGGGCTGCACAAACACACACTCACCTTCCAATATTCTGAGAGCTCCATGATGTCTCTCTTCATATAGCCTAGGAAGGTACATCTCAGGTCATTTACACCCACATGGACTATGACTGAGTTCATACTAGTACTTGTGGTTTAGTGACCTGAGTGCCTGCATAATGTGGTGGATCCTAGCCACTGATAAGCAAATGACCGTGACTTTCTTCTTAATTAGCCTGGTGAGAGTGACATCAGTATGTCTCATGATGAAGTCTCTAATGACCAGAATGTTGGATTGTGTGGTGGCTTGCCTTATAGGCTTAGAATTAGAGGCTCCACAAGATGTTAATGCATGTGTTGATGTGGGTGTTGTTTTGAAAGAGTGCATTTGGGGCTGCTTAGGGTATTTGTTATGTGTACTTCATCTAGGCGGTCGTTGGGTTTAATGAAGGTTACATTTAAGTGCCTCAGCATATGTGCATCAATATGTCTGCTATGATTTGTGTGTGATGGGTGCAGCATGTATACTGTTGACAACCATATTGACATTAGGACTACTTTTATATGAGAGCTTTGCCTCCAGTGACATTGTATAAATACACCTCTCACATACTATATCAGGTTTTTGAGAATTAACTGGTTGTCAGTAAACATGAGGCAATTTCTACATTGCCTCAGGATGCCCATATCCACCAAGCTGGTAACAGAAATGGTGGGAAGGTTCATATCCATGGCAAACAACCCTTTTTTATTGATAAGACAGTTGAAGTGAGAATGTAAAACAATGTCAGGAGTATCCTCTTTGCGACTCTGTGGACAGTGCTTGCACAGCAAACTAGTTGTCTTGTGTACAACTAGGTCTTGGTAAAATTTCAACCATACTTTTACAATAAAAATGTTACTCAAGGTGTCTATTTCTATCCAGGACACTGCCAAACACTTGAGGGGAAACTAATAAGTAGACCCTGAAAATTTAAGTATGAAGTATTTAGGCAGATATTCTGAAGTTAAAAACAAATCAAGCAGTACGTACTGAAAACAAAGAATAAGCTTGTCAAGAATGATGAAACTAGAGGAGTCACATTAATGGCTACTGTCTGGCTACTACTGGTGCTGGTCTCACCACAGCTTCACTCTGCTGGGATACAATGTTCCCTTGCTTCTTCTCTCACCTAAAGCAAACCATTAGCACTAATCCCAGCAGCCTGTTTGGTGATCCACAGTCTTGTCTCAGATGATCAAGTAGTCTGTAGGCTTGTTGTAGCCTTTTCCCAGTAGACGCCTTGAATAACAACCAGACCAATCAGAAACATCAAGCACAGACACTCACTGCCTAATCAGAAACAGTCAGGAATCACTGCACTCTGCTCTTTATCTCACCAGAAGCAACATATAAGCCCAAATTACAATGTTACCTATGAAGCAGTTATTATGTTTTCCAGTGATAAGCAGTCTCCAGGAAATAATGTCCTTGTGCTCCTTCTCTCATCAGGAGAAAACAGAAGCACTAATTCCAAGATGACTACTGCAAGGCAGAATGTGGTACCTCCAGTAATGGTGGCTTTGCAATGAATGATGCAGATTTTAAAGGTAAGATGGAAAAAATGGATTAATATCCTAAGTACTGCAGTGTGCACCAAGCAGTTAGATATAAAAGAGGGGGTAACATAAGTTTTAGTTGTCTAAGAGGAGATCCACTCATTTTAAAAGACCAAGATAGATTGAAACGGGATAGGCACTTTGTATTCTGGTTCTATGGAATGCATTGGGATGGTCAATAAATTTAAACAGTTGAAGGGAAGTGATTTCACAAAATAATAATTCTGTACTTTTAACAGCCAATAAAAGTGGAGAGGGATGGAGATATGTGGTCAAATTAACATAAGTGGCAGGCAACTAGAAAGACTGTTGAGTTTAAGAACACAACACCACCAGAGTGGCAGGATGGGAAAAATTTCTGTGTGAGTCACAAGAGAAAACCTTTCCATCACAACAAGTTGTGGCAGTGTCTGAGTCAGCTTTTCCTGTAAAGTTTGAAATGTTTTATTTTTACCACTTAAAGAAAAGGTTTAGTTCCTAGCGGCACCCTCAGTTCACAGATAATTAACCTTAATTGACCTGTTCTAGCTTCTGTGTGATTCCTTAATTGACCTGTTCTAATTTCTGTGTGACTCAGAAGAGACAGAGCTGTAGTCTCTTTCAAAGTTTTAATAAGCAATTAAAAGCAGAATACAAGTAAAACACAGTGTAAAGAAAACAAAGTTCAGTTAACAAAACAGAAGAAGGCAATAAAGTAATACAAAATACAAGAAAGCAAAAGCAAACTAAACTTCCCCTCATAGCAAATTGTGGTACAGTTTGGATGAACTTTTCCAGTAAAGCCTTCTTGTTAATATTGTGGATGATTTGGGACTTGCTTGTATGCAGAATGATTTTCATTCCTGCTGTACATTTCTGTGGCAAAGATAGATAAGACACCCTTACTGTGTTTTGCAGGTTCAGTGGTGTGACAGTTCAAATCCAGACTTGTGTAAACATATTTCACGTGTGCTCAGATTTATTTTGTAATGTTGTTTATTTTATTTCTTTTTTTTTTAATATCACTATTTGTGCAGTGCGCAGCTTAGCACGTCTACTAAACAGGGTGATCCACACTGCATATACTATCTATAGATCACAGTTCAAGTCTCACATCTGTCTTTTATGGGTGAAACATAATAAGCACTGCTCACAAGGATAAAACAATGTGAGCTCTGTTTGCCACATTTGCACATTGCTTAACTTTGCACAAACCTGGACTACTGTACCACACATGTAGCAGACAGAACATCTGCAGACAGGATGCAGACTTTCTCGATTTTAAAAAGCGTACATTTTTACATCTTTTCTTTCCATTGAGGAAACCGGCTAAGCAGTGTTGTGTGGCAGTTAGTAACTTTCTCCAACATCTGCCGGTCCAAAACACCTGCAGACAACAAGCAGACCATAGACAATTTCAGAATACATTGTATCCTCTATGGTTTACCATCACTCAAACACTTTAAGTGATGCTGGGTGACAGTTAACAGACATACTTAATGAATATTAAAATATACAGCTGCTTCTTAACTGTTTCTTTGGCAGCAAGTGTAAGTGTAGGGCTGCAATACAGGTGATCCTGTGTTCTAATCTAGCATACTCCCAATTTCATTAATGCTTGTTCACTCAATTTTAAGCAACAAATAAAAAAAAACTCAAACATAACTGTAAATAACAATAAGTATGTTTAGCAATGGAGCTCACATGAATTATATGTGTGGCAGGGGGTATGCTGAATATCATGTTTCTGTAATTATAATTGTCTTTTCTGGCCTTGGATGGCATTCATATCTTGGTGAGACTCATAGACCATGAATGTATAAACCAGGACCTTGTCAGGTCACACACATACCTGGTTAACCCCTCAGTCTATCATGTATATGTATATATAGTTAATGAGCATGTTCAACAAGCACTTCTGTGGCAAGGGTGAAAAATCACCTATGTGGAAGAATATATTCTGTCTCTTATGCATAGGTTTGAATCCCACATTACACAAATTAATTTTTTCATTGTGTAAAGCCACACCAAAAATGCATTGTCATATAATTTATACCCCCAATATATGTTGCAAAGCTAAATCAAGTAACAGGTACAGCAGCATACAAGCCAAAAACTAACGTCAATTGTCATGTTACCCTTTTTAGTTCATAAACTGCTTTCCTCCCTATTTGGCACTGTTGCTCTCCATTTAACATCATGCAAACTTGGTCAGCATTGTTGTTCAGGTTTATGCTCTAGTAGTAAATGCGATATCACAAATTGGCGGGAAACCACTATTAACTGTTGCTGTTTGCCCTGATCAGACATGTCTGGAGATAGAAGGGAAGGTGCCCAATTTAGGGCTCAGAAGTAGGGTATTCAGGAGTCCAGAATCTTTATTGGACCCTTTGTAAAGTGCCACAGCCAAAGGCTACTTCTGAGAGACTATGCCTGCTCCCACTACCTGTCTGAGGCATGGAATAGTCTGGCCAAGGCTGTCTTCAGTGGGACTGGCATTCTACAATGTGTAGAACAACGTAGGCATCAAATGACCTCAAAAGGTGCAAACAGGATATACTCAATCAGTGAATGGATGGGTTTAGGACAGCTGATATCTCAGAGTTGTGTAAGTATACAGGTAAAAAGAATTTTTATTAGACAGAAAGCTACATATAGTCAAGAGTAGTGTGCATAATGCTCTTCTCTTGTTCTCTCCTTTTCCTTCCACAACTAATCAGGACATCCTGGTGAACATGGACGCCCATGCTGAGCATCTAGAGACACTGAGGGAAGCAAGGGATATGTATGCAGCATAAAATAACTATTACTTTAGCTAAAGTATTGCTCTTCTATACAGTTGTAGCAAAGTGAGCGTGCATATCCTAGTTGTAAAAATAAGCATGCATGCTTCAGTCTGTAACACAAGCCAATTGTAAGAGCCATGTCTAATACTGCAGTTAGACATTGTGAGTTCAAATGCCACAAGTAAGAAATATATAGTAAAATCCTTTAAAATATTACATAATTTAATTTCAACAAAAGTGGCATAAATGCCCTACTGTTAACTTAATCTGTTTAATTGGACCAAGCATATGTGCATGTAGCACATTCCAGGGATTACTTTGAGCAATCATCAGTTGCGCTTTGCAGTTGTTACGAAGTATACTTAAATGTAAAAGTAAAGATAAAATACTTAATTATTGTGATAACGCATTGTATGTCACATGTGATTTTACTAATTATATATATTTTTTCTCTTACCCCAAACCTTATCTCTCTCTCTCTTTTTTTTATTTTTCTATGTGTCATCAAAACGTTTCCATGTCATCCGCCTGTGACAAATCACAAAATGCTTTACAGGACAGGGAGATACCAACCCCAGTGGCTCAGCCTGCCCCTGATCCACTGACTCCTGCAACGATGCCCAGTACATCTGGGACCCAACCTGGCAGTACTGTCTCTGCTGCCCTTGCACTAGCTTGGCCCTCCACATCAGGTAACACCACCCCAGCAGCTGGTGCTTTGGTACCCTCTAGGAATAGTGTTGGAGGTGGGGACTTTATCATCTGCCAGGAGATGCCAGGGTTGGTGCTTAGGGATGTGCACAACATCATTGGTGCAGACCTACACTAGATGGAGAGGCTGCTCTCACATATGGTCCATAGGAGAAGACTTCAAACACTCCAACAGCCAGTGGATTAAGGGGACAGTGATGACAGTCCTGCAGGTGAGGACTAGATTCTCACTGTACCATGTTTGATGGATATGGGCATCAGTTGTCCCCTCCCTAACCCCAATCATGGTGTCCACCAACCTGTTGTGTCCCTCACCATCCCTGTGTCTTGTCTTGTTTGCCCTGTTTGTTTGCATCTACTTCCTCACCTGCCCTACTTACCTGACCCAGAAGTACTTACGTCCCTTACCCAACATTCCTCTCTTACTGAAGTAAAAAAAATGGAAACGGTCCCCCCAAAAAAAAAAAAAAAAAAAATCATCCCATACACTTGACTTCTGGACACACTTGACTTGGTCCAATTGGCTATACAACATTATTTTGTTTTTGTCACCCGTCTTTGTTGAGGTGACAGTCCAGATTCAGCGATATTCTGTATGTAATATCTTTTTACACTCTTGAATTGGATAGCCATGGTTCTTTCCTACCTCTCTCATGCACTCTGATATATTGCTTTCCCTTTGTTCTTCCCTGCTTGTACCCCATTTCAAATCTTTCATATCTACCCTATTTTAACACCTTTAATCTGGTCAAATAATAGAATCACACACCACACACATCAGTGAAAAAAAAAAAAAAAACAATGAAGCTCTTCACTTTTTGTCTTCTGTGTTTGTGCAGAGTTTGGCATCACACATCATTGCTGAGCAACAGTGAATGGCTCTTCAATAGTGTAGTTACCTCCACGCTATGCTGCTTAAACACTCTGTGGTAAAGTAACACACAGTGAATATACCATACAGAATTATTTCATTGCATTATAAATACATATTTAAAACTATTAGATACACCTAGATTTGAACCCTGTATCATCTGGGCTCCAAATGTAATCTGTCACTGCATTACACCTGCTGCCACAGAGTAAGCTAGGCAGCAAGTGTGTTTCTTACACAGAGCACTATCCACACTGCTAAGTGCCATGCCTCTTTTCTTAACATGAGTATGCAGAGGTAAACAAACCAATAGAACTCTCATAATTTTAGCAATGAGGCAGAGGATCTTGTTTGCTTGCTGCTTAGCTATGCACAAATGTAGAAAGCAGTATAAATATGTATCTCATATGTACAAATACTTTGCCATCCATCGTGCAAACCAGCTGCTCAGTGGTGCGCTATGGAAAATGCTGATTAGTATGTATTACTTATGTTTACTGCTAAGTTAGTCTTCATCCCATGAAAAAAAAAACAACCAAAGGGAAGTCCCCTTTTACAGATAGAACACATATTTACATTGTAGTCATGTGTTACCTGCACCCATGCACTTGAAACTTGGTCTTTCAGTACTTATTCCCAAATATATCACCTACCCTGCAGAAATAAATAAAAAATGGCTTTCTTATATACCATGTACATCTTAATACTAACAATGCCCATTCAGATTTTCAAACACCTGTAGTAATGTGGCCAGCTGTTTGCATATAGTTTGCAAAGCTCTCTTTTTAAGGTATAACGGCATACTGGAAACACAACAGCAAATGCTACGCTTTGCATCCTCATTAATCTGGTAACATGGAGATCTTTAATATCTTGACAGTTGCACATGGCTAGCCATCCATTTCAGACAGCCTTCCCAACATCTTCTCTCAAGCATCCATTGCTGATGTCATCCACAACAAATTGTCCTGCAGCATTGTAAAAGTTAGACTTGTGCTGTGGTGCTTGCATTAAATGCTTAATTCTCTAGCCACTGTACTTAGGTAAGGGTTATAATCTCACTGCAATCAACTTCTGTGTGTGTGTGTGTGTGTGTGTGTGTGTGTGTGTGTGTGTGTGTGTGTGTGTGTGTGTGTGTGTGTCTGTCTAGTCAGAAGAATATAGCTATGTATCCTGCCGTCATCAGTACGATCCCATGGAGTACCAATATTTTGACAGTTACACATGCCTACACATCCATTTCATATAGACCTCCTGACATCTTCTCTCAAACATCCACTGATGATGTCATCCACTAGAAACTGTCCTGCAGCATTTTAAAAGTCTGACTTTTGCCATGGTACTTGCATTAAATACTGAGTTCTCTAGTTGATGTACTTGGTTAGGTAGTGATTTTTAATTTTATTGCAGTCATCTAGTGTGTGTGTGTGTGTGTGTGTGTGTGTGTGTGTGTGTGTGTGTGTGTGTGTGTGTGTGTGTGTCTGTCTAGTAAGAAGAGCATAGGATCATAGGATCATAGGAAATTACTAGGCTAATGCTCTTAAGGCCCTTACAAGCCTAGCCAAGTTCTGCCCTTGTTTCCATGATTAGCACCTATTGCCCCATCCAAAAGAGACACAGGTAGAACCCCCAGGGTGAGTTTATGGTTACCCATCCAATCATCCAGATGGTGCTTGAAGAGGGCCAAAGAGGTGCTCTGCTTGACATGATTTGGGAGTCTATTCCACAGGTGCAGTAACCGCTGGGAGACAAATCTGTCCCTCCAGCAGGGTTTATCAATGTCACATACCAGGTTAAGGTCTTTAGATTGAGCAAACTGTGATCTATTGGACTTAGAGATATACAGAATTTCCAATAAAGCAGAGTCAGAGATGGCTTATACCCAAGGCAGAGATTGTCTCTGAATAGCCTGCATGAAATGAAGTAAAGTGGCAGTGATTTCAGCCAATACACATAGGACAGATGCTGAAGACCTTGAATTCTCCTTGTGAGGAACTTTTGTGGTCTCTCCAATTTCTGCAGGTGCCTGGAAAGGTACTTAACAAAAGGGGCATTGTACTCAATTATTGGCCTGATGAGGGAAGAGTACAGGGTGGTTATAACTTCTTTATTTCTAGAGGCAATGCAATGAGCAATATAGAATGCCATTCTTACCTCTGTGAAGACATTGGATCAAAGGTAAGGTTGCTGTCAACCTGTGTTCCAAGGTCTCTCACCAGTGAGTGCATACTTAGGGTGTTTCTATTGCTGTGATAGTTAGCTGGAACATTGATCTTACTGAAAGGGATGATAATGCATTTCTTTGCATTGAGTTTATGGCCGTGACTTTGGCATCAATCATTTGTTTGAGTAAGACCCTCTTGTAGGATGTTGACATTGTTTGGGGATTCTACTGCTCCCAGTTTGCAGTCATTAGCAAGCTTTGTCAGCCACAGATCTTTAGTTTTTGCTTGTAGTTCAGATAAATAGATTCCGAACAGTAGATGTCCCAGGACTGATCCCCATGGAACACCACTGGTTACGGGTCTGCTGTTGGAGGTGGATTCCCCTATTTTGACTGTATGTGTTCTATTGGTGAACCAGATAGTGCTCCACCTAACGCTATAAGAGTGAGTTTATCAATAATGCCCGAGTGGGAAATAGTGTCAAAAGCCTTGACCAAGTCTAGGTAGGCTGTATGAACAGTTTTACACTCATCTAGGGTGCTGGTGACTGTCTCAAAAAAGTCCACCAGGTTTAATAGACATGATCTCCCTTTGACAAATCCAGACTGAGTAGGATCAAGTATTTGGAGAATACCTATAGCTTTGCTGAGAAGGTCCATGATGATTCCTTCCATGGCCTTGCAGAAAAGGCTAGTCAGGCTAAAATATTTATAGTTCCCAGGGTCAGTGGAAGCACCACCTTTGTCCAAGGGGATAATGGTGACTGTTTTCCATTCAGCTGGGATGAAACTGGTGCTTAGACTATGATTGAAAAGAGAACCCAGTGGTGTTGTTAATTCTTGTTGGAGCCATGTAGGACACAACCTGGGATGTTATCAGATCCCATAGATTCTGTGTTTTTTGCCTTAGAGAGAACATTTACGACCTCTTCTCTAGAGATATAAGGTGGGGGATAGGTGGAAGGAATGCCATGGGGTACATGTGGTGGGAACAGGGGAGTGAAGTTTTTCACAGAACCAGTCAGCTAACAGGTTTGCTATGTCCACAGGCTCAGTGTATGTGGTATTGTTAACTACCAGTTTGGTGCAAATCTGGGTCTTAGCTTTTAAGCTAAGAATGTAACTAAAGAACACCTTATGGATGTCCTTAGTTGAGGATGTTAATTTGGATTCATAGTTTGCTTTGGAGGACTTCACAAGAAGTCTTATTTGCTTGTTTAAGCTGAGGAGGGAGTGTTTCCAGTTTAGGGTATGCTTCCTATTACTGTTGGGCAACAATGCTTTCCTCTTATTGTAAAGCCTGTTAATGACAGGTGTCCACCAGGCAGGTTTGCTTTTCCTTGAAGAGCTAGTTTGGTCCTATCAGGTATGGCCGTATCAATGCAGTTATACAGGTGCTTGTTAGGACTTGGCATAGTTGCCAGTTCCATCTGAGGGGGGGGGGGCAGTGAAGCTATTTATACCACCCCTTTGAAGGATATAATCTGCTTGGAGAAGTTTTTTAGTTTAGTTGCTGCTAGGGGGTCCACTGTGATAGTTACTTTGAATGAGACTGATCTGTGGTCATATCTGACAAGGGAAGACCTCACAGTGGAGGGGCTACAGCAGTCCCGCATATTGGTAAGCACAAGATCCAAGATTTTGGCTCCCCTAGTTGGGGTGTCCACCAACTGTTCCAGGGCATTGAAGTTAATGAATTCAAGGAACCTTTGGACAAGTGAGTTTGTGCACAAGTAATTTATCCAGTCAGTGGATGGGTAATTAAAATCACCTAAACCATGGTGTTCAGATGTATCTTGATGGATTCCAGTAGATCCAGGTAGGCAGAGTGGGTGTCTTGATTCATGGAGGGGGCCCTGTAGCTGGCAATGACTTAAATAAGTGTTCTACCAACAATTAGTTGCACCCAAAGTGTCTCCAGGTAATCATACTGTTTAACCAATCTGGAGGTGTATTTATCTTTAATGAATATTGATACACTTCCTCCTTTAGTTTTCACACCTTCCATTTGTGATATGAACGTGTGGTAGGAGGTGTAACCCAGTATGGCTGGGGTCCTCTCCAAAGCCTTGAATCAGGTCTCCATGACTGCACAGATGTCAGTGTCTTCCAAGATGAGGACTGCCCCTAGTGAGTGCAGTTTCATGCTAAGACTCCTAGGATTGAACAACATAACCTCAAGGTTGTTTTTTGATGAAATTTTTAAGTTGGGAATTTTATCCTTGTGACATTGCATAAAAAAGGCACCATGGGAGTGGCAAGAGCCTTTACTAGTAGCCAAACTCCCAGGGGTGACAGATGAAGACCATCTCTGGCAAATAATCGAGGTCTATGATTATGTCATCACAGGCTGACAGAAACTGGATTCCCTTAGGATGACACCAGAAACTAAGCCAATGACTGAAGTCAATGAATTTCTGTTTATATTGTGGTATCATCCAAGCCGAGGGTAATAAGCTGCTCAAGGCTAGGGACATATCTGCCTATGACACATAATCAGAGAACTCAATCATGTCTCTCTTCATGTAGTGCAGGGACGTATGTCTCAAGTTGTTCACACCAATATGTACTATGACCAAATCATAATGGTACTTGCTGTTGAGAGACTTGAGTGCCTGTGTAATCTGATGAATCCTGACTTTAGAAAGACAGCTGAGTGTGACTTTCTCATTGTTCAGTCTAGTGAGGGGGACATCTGTGTGTCTCAGTATAGAGTCTCCTATAACTAAAATATTTGGTGTGGATGTGCATTACCTTATGGGCTTTGATGGTGAGACACTTGTGCTTGTGTCGTTATGTGTATTGTGTGTTTTGGGTGTTATGGTTGGTTTAGTACATATGTGCTTTGGGTGTCTCTGGTGTTTAGGTAGACTTTTTGTGAGTACCTCCACATATGTTGGTCTATGTGTATGCTGTGTGTCATGAGTAAGAGTTGTAGTAGGTGGGCTGACAACCCATTCTGTATTGCTATCTATTACATGAGAGGGATGCGATTCCATATTCATACTGTAGGTGCATCTCTCACAAATGTTACAGGGATGATTTAGAAGTAGGGGGTTTTCAGTGTACATGAGACACTTGCTACACTGCCTCAGTAGACCCATTTCAACCAGGCTGGTAGGAGAAAAGGTGGAAAACTGACAGTTCATGGTCCTAGGAATAATATTGGTCTAGCTATAACAGTTGGAGAGGGAATACAGCAGGGGAAGGTATTAGTAGGTGTAGGTGTGAAGATCTCTGGCTTAGGTAATATTTGTTAGGCTAGAGAGTAGGAGTCTGTAACTGGTAATCCCTCTGTGCAGGAGTGCATGATGCATAAACAGATGCAAACAAGCATAAACTGGTTCAAACACAGGCTTTTTAAAGCAGTAAAACAGAAAACAGACAATGTTCGAAATATCCAATCAAAATGCCCTAAACAGAGCCCTGGAACCGTAACTCTAGCTAGATCAATTGAAACTGTACCTTCCTGCCACAAGGGTAAATGTATTCCTCTCTAGACAAAAGATTAACTGTTTTTCAGGCTCCAAAGGTCACAAACAGTACTAGATTAAGCAATAACATGAACCTAGTCTATGCTAGTTTTTTGCAATTGCAGCAAACAAGTAAAATGAACAAAACAAGCAGATGAACAGTAATTACAGTTGTAAGATTAATTTAATTAGCAGATAATCTAAATAATGCAGTAAAATACAGTTGCACAGTTTAAACAAACAGATATGCAGCAAATATAATTTTAGTTGATCAGAAAGTACAGAAAACAGTTGCAAAATAAGCACTTATCATTTGCAGTCTCTCCGCAGGTATTTGGAAAACAGTAGAGCAAGGGCAGAAGGCCTAACTCACTACAGTTTTGAGCAAAAAAGCACAAAACAGTTCAAACACAGGCTTTTTGATGCAGAAAACAGGAAACAGCCAAAGTTCAAATTATCCAACCAAAACTCCCTTGACAGAGCCATGCAACAGTAACTATAGCTAGATAAGTCCAAACTGTACCTTCCTGCCATGAGAGCACAGGGGAGTCTGTGCAGACAAAAGATTAACTGTTTTACAAGCTCCAAATGTCACAAACAGTACTAGATTCAGCAAAAAACAGAACCTAGTCTATGCTAATGTTTTTCAAGGTTAGCAATTAAGTAAAATTAACAAAACAAGCAGATGAACAGTAATTACAGTTGTAAGAGGAATCCAAATAGCAGACACTCTAAAAATGCAACAAAATACAGTTGCACAGTTTAAACAAACAGATATGCAGCAAATATTGTAGAAAGTGCAGAAAACAGCTGAAAATAAACACTTATCATTTGTAGTCTCTCAGCAGGTATTTGGAAAACAGTAGAGCAAGGGCAGAGGCCTAACTCACTGCAACGTCAAACAAATAAGCTTACAATTATGCTATCCTACTCCATAAAGTGCAACATGACAGTGTTACAGTCAGACATATGTGGTGTTGCTACTGTGTCATTGCATGGCATTCATATTCTATATCTATATAGTTGTAGTGGTCAAATCAGGACAGTATACTGCTGTGTGTGTGTGGTTGGTGGTGCATTATGGCCATTGTATGATTTCTGGAATTGTTCTTCATTGCAGTACCACTTGGAAAACCTTTCATGTAGCCCCATGCATCCACTATCCTCCTTTTTCCATTGGCCACAAGACCTCCTTCCTGCAGAGGAGTGGAGGATGTCCTCATATGAAATTTGCGTACACACATAATGAAGCAGAGTCCTCTAATAAGCCTCTGCAAGCCATCTCAAGACCACTGCATGTTGCTAATTCTGTCATGGTTTGAAGCACATTTCCCATATGGGCTGTGGCAGGATGTAATGCAATCAAACTAGTTTGCACATACACACAACAGGATTACTATCTTCCACAATAGAGATATAAGGATTTTTTTACATTTTATAATAATGGCTGGGATTTCATGTGATATTGACCATTAGCCTAATAAGGTGCCATGACAATATGAATGGTTGACATGTCAATGTTGCTGTCATTGACATATGTTATATTGAGGTGTGAATGTACAGTATTGCTACAAAAGGATCTTACAATCTGTGATGTGAGCTAAAAAAATTGATGGACATTTATGCCATTGCAGTACATCCTTCTTCCATAACAGCTGCAGTAATATGCCTCCTGAGAACAGTTGACATGGTATGATACACTGTTCTGTATATTGTTGTCATATTAGGACATGTATTTTTGTAGTAGAGCCATACCTCTCAACCTCTTAGAGCAAATGATCTGGACAAATCCACACAAAATAGGGGGAAATGCCCCAAAATATGGATTCTTTTTTAAATATTGCTCTTACAAACTTAGAAAGTTGATAGAATAACAGGTTTTGCATTAGCATGAATTTTCTGAAGTATATGGTGTCTGAAAATCAAATGTCTGCCATTATTTTCTAATTTCAGTCCTCAATGATTTGTCAGGGATTTGCCAGAAAACTACAATTCTATGAGAAACAGGCCAAAAATATGAGTAAAAAATGTGGACATTCTGCAAAAATCTGGGCAGTTGAGAGCTATGAGGTGGAGCAGATTGACTTTCTACACAGTTTTCATTCCACCATCACAGTGACACTTGCAGTATGGCACAGGTGTGCATGTGTCTCAGGGGCAGCTCGTGCTATAGGACTGCAGGACTGCAGCCCCCCCCCCCTCCCAGCTGTGGAAAGAAAAAGAAAAGAAAAAACAAATTGTGAGTCTTGGAACCAAAGAAAAGAAAAATAAATAAATTGCAAGTCCTGTTGGAACCTTCTGTGCATGCGCGCTCAGAGTTCCTGGAACCCAGACTGTTGCAACAGCAATCCAGAGTAGGAAGAAGGCATCTCTTTAGTCTGATGCCCAGCATTCTATGTGGTGATGACCGCATAGAATGGAAGAGATCCAGACTGCAATGTCAGCAGGCTGGAATCTAACTCTACTCTCGCGGAGACAAGGAGTTATTTGCTCGCGCGGGACGGGGATTGAAGCTGGAGCTACTGCCTGCACATCGGAATGACTTGAATGACACAGATGAACAGGGGAAATCAGGTGTGTGTGTGTGTGTGTGTGTGTGTGTGTGTGTGTGTGTGTGTGTGTGTGTGTGTGTGTGTGTGTGTGAAAAACTTGTAGTACAAGAAACTAATGAACGGTGTCAAGATGTGAGCTGGGGGCATCATAAGAACTATGTGTATGTGAGACTGAAGGTAAAATGGTTCTACTTGACCATGATGCACTGCTGAAACTTCAGTATTTGGCTTTTTGGGGTAAAGCAGAAGTGTGTGCAGGTAGACTGAGCAGATGGATACAGTTTACAGTGACATGAGGAACATGGGATGCATTAGAAAACCAGTCAGGGAAAAGGATTAATACAGTGTGTGAAAAGTTACGTAACTGTTATAGTATGACTGAGCCGGATTGCCTAAACTTTCTGTGTAGTAATTCTGTTCAAAACATATATAAGGTGGCATGGATCCAATATATGAAGTGTTTAACAACAAGACTTTTAAAAAATGTAAGTATCAATAAGATCTGGAGCTTTCTGGGTGAAGCTGGTCAAAAGTCAACAGAATTTAAAAATATAGTCTTCTGAAATCTTTAGAGTTCAGTGGTATGTAGGCCACACTCTGTGGTAAATGATTTGAAATATAAAAGTGAATATCTTTTAAAATATTGCATGTTTTTCTACTGTGGAAGGAGATTAAGAAGTGAACTAGTATTGTACACTGCAGATGTAGAAGACAACTTGCAAAAGCTTTCAAAATGCTGAAGGCACAAAGGCATTTCCAGACACATGTATTGTACAATATAATGACAACTAAAAAAATAAAAAATAAGTCCAAATACAACGACCAAAGGAAGATCCAACACTAATTTATTAGCAGTTTCCCTAGCGCCTCGGCTCACGCCTTCAAGGAGAATGATTTCAGAAGCATTTCTTAGATATTTATATCATTTTAAAACAATCAATTAAATAATTAAACAATTAATCAATAATTCATAAAAAAACTTTCCAATTACAATCCACATTTATACCACTAGGTGTCATTGTTCCATATTTCAATATAAAAACACTTTTTTTATATTGAAATATGGAACAATGACACCTAGTGGTATAAATGTGGATTGTAATTGGAAAGTTTTTTTATGAATTATTGATTAATTGTTTAATTATTTAATTGATTGTTTTAAAATGATATAAATATCTAAGAAATGCTTCTGAAATCATTCTCCTTGAAGGCGTGTGCTTAGGAAACTGCTAATAAATTAGTGTTGGATCTTCCTTTGGTCGTTGTATTTGGACTTATTTTTTATTTTTTTAGTTGTCATTATATAGTACATGTATTGTACAACTCTGAAAATCCAGAGTACAGAAGCCTGCTATATTGTACTAAATGTGATATGCAGATGGATGCAGAAATAACTTCTATAAAGGTGAGCTTTACTATTTAAGTTTCAGTCTTCCTTTCTTTCACAAAACATGTGTTTTGGCATAGTGGCATGTTGCTCTGACTGTTTTGCATGAGGTCCTGGGTTCAAGACATGGCAGTGAAAATGTATGGTGATAACACAGCATTTTATTCTAGCAATTTTCCAAGATTATACAAGCAATCTTTAAAATGTGTCCCTGGGTTTTGGGTTTTCCCTCCCCCCAAATAAATGTTGGCTTTTTCCAGATTTCTTGTGCTGCAAAGTTGAGAGATACAGCTGAGTGTCTAGTAGATTTTACAAGGAGTTGAGAACTGCAGGGAAATAGAAGTTTAGTGCTGCTTATGCTATGCCTGCTTGCATTGTTAATAGCACAGCAGTTAGTGTACTGGCTTTTGATGCAGAAGGCTGTGGGTTCTACTCCCACAGTATTTAGATGCATTGGTGATACTGTACTGTGTTGTAAAGGGGATGGATGCATCATCCTTTTTGGCGAAGATACCTAGTAACTATGAACCAGTTATCAGTTTGCCATCCATTTCCTATTGCAATATTACCAGCTTATTTTTTTAATTTAGAATAGCAATTTATTCCTTAAAGGCAATGGGCACTTTATTTGTAGATGAAACAATGAAATATAAAGTTGTTTGCTAGCAGCAACCTCATTAGTTACAGATCTCTTTAATGTGGAATTATTTAGATGACTTTGACTTATTGAGAGATTGTGCATGCTTACTGATATTGGTGGATTATAGATGTTTGACTAGACATTTATGATGGAAATGCTCAGAACTGGGCAGTTTTGTCATTATTGGTGCATGCATTTTGTTTCATTGTTTACTGGAAAAATGTTCAAAACAATAAATTAAAATGCCCTCAACAACTGTATTGTATTATACAAGGAATATTATTTAATACAATCAGGAAGGTGTATCAACGAACACATGTATGTTTCGTGTTCAAGGGGCCTATGATTTGAAAACAGCACAAAGTTCATCTTTATCTGCTACTGGAAAAATATATTTTCTTTGAATGTGGGTTTCAATGCTGTTTCAATGAATGTGAGTTTCAAGGGCAGAGAAGTTTTAACACTAAGTATTTTCATTGTGAAACTGCATTGCTTTGTTTAGCAGATGTCTGTTAGTGTTTGTGCTGTAAAATACAAAATAAAACTTTCAAATGAAATCCAAATCATCACAGAAGTAAAGCAGTATGCACATTACAGTGCTTATGGTAAATGGGGTGAAATAGCCAAGTAATGGGACAATGGAATGGCTGCAGGGGGGAGGCTCCATTCGACCATAATTTTGTGTGAGGGGGAAGGGCAACAAACTCAAAGACAGCCCTGGCTGAACTATACCTCTCAACTGTCCAGATTTTTGCAGAATGAATAAATTTTTGCTTCTTATTTTTGGTTTGTTCCTCATAAAATTTGTGGTTTTCTGGCAAATCATTTAGGAATGCAGTCACTAAATAATGACAGACATTGAGTTTCAGACTTCATAACCTTCAGAAAAATGCATGCTGAAGCAAGACCTGTTATTCTATTAAGTGTCTAAGTTTATGCAAGAGAAATTTTTAGTACTGTTTGTATGTTCCCCCAATATATTTGGCCTTGCCCAAATTTCCTTCATTAAGAGGTTGAGAGGTACATGCAAATAAATCGCTTTATAGAATTATGAATATCCAAACCTCTCAACTGTCCCTGATTTTGGCTCAAAATGTTGCTCTCCCCCTAATAATCCCACCGCAAAATGGCAATTTTGCAAGAAAACATGGAGGGTTTACAATTATAAATAACTGTAATAATCAGAGTTATAGATTACTTTTATTTTAGAAATGCATGTAAATTATTGTATTTTTGTCAGTTGCTCAAGTTAACAGTGCTAATATTAAATTGTCCCTTCTTTGACAGTTTCCCAGCTGTATTGTGTGGCAATTTTATATTTTTGCATCACATTTTGGTCAGTTTTTCATAAAAGTGTGGTTTTCTAGAAAATTAGTGGGAAATCATTAAAGATTGAAGTTAGAAAATAATGATAGACGTTTGAGTTTCAGATTTCATACCCTTCAGGAAATTCATACTAATGCAAAACCTACTACTATTATCTTTCTAAGTTTATAAGAGCAATATTTAAAAACTGTCCTTATTTTTGGGCCTTTGTCCCACTTCTATTTATGGTTTTGTCCAGATTTCTTGCTCTGAGGTTGAGAAGTATGACAAATGTGTCAGGGCCATCACCATCAGCCAGAGACATTTCAAATTGCGACATACTTGTTTCACCCTACTCCCCCGTGTAGTGACTCTGGATGTGTCCAAGCAAGGCAAGGAGCAGTTACGCAGTGTAAGTGTGCAGAGTATTCCCCCATCCAAGGTAGACAAAAGTACAACAGTGGCTTTTCATCTGTCCTTGATTTTGCAGAATGTTCTGGTTTTCTGTCATATTTTTATACTGTTGATTTATGCTTCTTATTATTTAGAAAATGCATGCTGTTGCAGTGCTCTGTTGCTCTGTATTTAAGTAGCAATGCTTTAATGACCATCAGATAGTCTTGTCTGAGATTGTAAGATGCAAGTAAGCTTTAGTAAGCATACTGTTAAAGAATTACCAACACTGAAAGTCTTTTTGTTGTTGCCATGCAGAGAATATTTACATAACTAGATAACATATAAACCTTAGGTATTGAAATGCATATGACAAGTATTTGTAATAAAGGACAGTATTACAGTATTTTCAGAATCTCATTACATTTGTTGGAGACTTGCAGTCATATTTGCAGGCTTTACCCCTAAACTAAACAGAATGCCAATCTATCATGTGTGGTCCATAACCTGTGCAGTAATCATTTAAGCAATTTATCTTGAGCTTGTTTCTTGTTTGCTGTTCATTTTTCACTTTGTTCATGTTTTCCCCATGAAACAAGTAGATAGTTGTCAGGCAGCAGGTCTTTTTTGGATAAGAAACATTTTTACAAGTGGGGGTATCACAGAGATTGCTACTTTCAGCATGTTACTTGGTACTTTTATAAAGCTGAATATAAATTAGAATTAGAATTGCAGTGCGAGGAGAAGTGGTTTGAGTTGAGTGCTGCTTGTTTTTTATACTTGATTTTGACTGGCATTCCAGTAATGTATTTAAAAAGTAATTTATTTTTTCATGCCTCACAACCTTTTTGTTTCCATCTAGATATTAAGTAACCTGTCATGTAGCCAATCCACTGAAATATTTTTTTTTCTTCTACATTTCATTTTGTCTTGATTGGACTCTCGTAATAATGGTTTGGCACCCAGGGCAGCATATTAAAAGTTCCAGTTGTTGTGGTTTTGAGCATAGCCCTGCACCTTTCTAGTTGACCACATCCCTTCCCATTGGCCCCACCCACTCAGCTGTCTCCTGCAGTTACTCTTTGATTTGAAGTCACCAGCTGCCACTGGTCTACATGCTATCATTAAATGTTATATGACTGACATCAATATCAGTTCATATTGATTACATGGTCACACAAGTCTTGTCTCATACACATGGTTGTTAATGCTGTGATATATAGAATAAATGTATCACATGCTTTGATGCAACTGCAGCCTTGTGAAATTCATTGTATGCACAGTTATGTTGCTCCACCCATGAATTAGTGATGTAGTCAGCAGCACCTTTGTGTGATTATTATCATTTGGGTCAGGGAATGTTCTGCATGAGCAACAAAAGAGTGATCTTTAATGTGCTCTGATATGATATCAGGCTGCTCAAACACTGCTTGGCTGTGAAACACATACAGGCATATGTTGTGTAATTGATGTAAGTACGTGACATTGGTACAGCTGTACAACTGTGGCATAGCTACAGTGTGTGGAATGTGATGAATAACCAAGGCAGCATGGAGGTCTTGTCACAAATTATTTATTCCAATACATATGAAATGCTAATTGGAATACACAACTAAGCACAGATCTGTGTGTGGATGTCAGCAGGCATACCCACCCAGAGGACATAGACAACCTGCTAGCTGACAATTTGTTTCACATGTCACCACCCTGTTCATAGGTTCATAGGTTCATAGTTTAGTACTAAGCTAACTGCCCTTGCGAGCCATTTTAAGCCTAGCCAATTATCCCTTCAGAGACTCAAACCCTGCACCTTTTGTTTGTAAGGCAAATACCTTAGTCATTAAGCCACCATCCCTTGCCAGTGGTCATCAGCCAAAGTATATATACAGACTTTTCTCAGTTTTTATTCTCAGCAGGACAGCACTTCTGTGTGCTCATTGTGGCTAATAAAACAGAAGCAATAGGCCCTGACATCACAGATTGCCTATAGTGTGACTTAAAGTCTGACATAACAGACATAGTTGGATCTGTACATCAACACAGTCTCCAGATAGCCTGTGTTTCTATAGATGGGTGTACAGCAGCATGCATCCTTCTGAGTCGAGGGGACCATCACCTGATGCATAGAGTTATAGACTCATCCTGACTCTTCTCATCTGTGAGGTAGGACAAGGAGTCATCATGGACCTTCTCTAAAAGGACGCAGGCAATATTAATATCCCAACTATGTACTAAACCCATGTTTGATTTGTTCAGTCTACATCATGTCTGTTGCATCTGTTTACTATCTTCAAGAAGGTTACGAGGGGAATGCATGATGATAACACTATCATCCTGTGTAACTTGACCTGGCCAAGGCATTTGACACAAATCAACAGTCACATATTACAGAGAAACTGTCACAAGTGGCCATAAACACCTACTTCACCAAGTTGGTAGAGAACTGGAGCACATACATGATAAAGAAATATGTTGAAGTGTGTAAAGTCACTCTATATAGAGTACAGTGACCAGGTCCATAGCTCAGGACTCTGTGCTAGAACCTTTCCTGTCTACTATTTAATTCTCAAACATCAAAACTGACTTACATATCCTTTCTCCAACAAGCTTTTTGGAGGACTACAAATTATGGGCAATCATTGAACCCAAGTGAGGTACTAGTATAATGCATACAGTATCAGGGTGTATGTTATATAATTGAACTTCCAAAATTTTGAACACCATATGTTCGAACTTGGTAGGTCGAAATATGACAACATTGAAACCTCAGAACAGCTAATTTTTTCACCAGGGAAAAAATTTGCTGCTCCAAAAAACACACACACAACACAAGCACACCAAAAACCTAATAGACCTACACTACACCTTACATACACAACTATCTATGCACTAACCTTAACCCAAACCCTAAGGTCCATCACTATCGCACATTTACCTTACCCGCACCCTAACTCCAACGGTCGACACACTCGCACACTTACCTTAACTCGATCTCTAACTTTCGCACCACAGTAGAGAAAATGTCGAAGCTGCGGAAACAGCCAAACAAATTCTTTCCCTGGGAAAGAATTTGAATTTCCATGGCTTCGACATTTTTATTTTTCAAACTTCCCCGTTCGAACTTCCAGTATTCGACATTCAAAACAGTCGATTAAATGACATAGACCCCAGTATCAAAACACACAAAGGATTGATGCCACAGACATGGGGGCATGGTAGATGAAGGAAACTCATGCAGGAATAGTTCCATTATGAACACAAATACACAGATAATTACAATATTGACAACATATCCCTATGAGTAGAACAAGTGGTATGCGTATGCACACCAGTCATCTAGCTAGGATTGCTCATTATTTCTAACACAGGTTTAACAGTGTCCATCTGAACACCTCCAGCAAATGTTACATTTTGTGGGAGGTATGCTTGACTCACTTCAGAGAATGCTGATGAATCATAATAGTTTTACAAGTGTGTTCTTGCAGAACCATCTATGACCACTCATAATCACATAAGTTATATGAAAGACATGGGATTACTGGTGGTATTATTCTGATATTGTCCCTGATTGTCCATGCTTCTGTCTACTGTTGTCCATGTGCCTGTTACTATGTTTCCCACTTGGTTGAGACCTATCCTGACATTACATTCATACTCAGGCAACTCATTTTGCACAGCTTCACAATATGCATAGAATCCCCATTGTGTATACCATCCCTGATATATGTTGTACCCATTTTTCATGTCAGGATGCTTATATCACAAAGTATCCACTCCATTGATATGTCACTTTGTGTGGCAGTCACACAATACACAATAACTGTGCAGGCCATACTGTATCATGTCTATATTTGAAAAGTGTTCATGATACCACTGTCTTCATTGACATGCCCTTGTGTACTGTGCATTACCATGTTTCACCTCTCCTCTTCCCCTGTGTTCATTCCTACAATTCATCTGTGTGTCCCTTTGCAATATACACACTTCTCCTGACTATTTATTTATAATGCAGTCTATGTGTCCTTACTGATCATTGACACAGCTTTTATTCAGTATGCTTGACACAGGTTTCCACAATACTCTGCACTGTATACACTTTCATTTAATGTGTTGGAAATATACACATTGCTTTATTAATAGCCCTGATAATCACTGTGGCAGTCCATGCAATCATGCAGACCTATTTTGCCAGTAGGTAAAGAGGTTTACATGACTGCTGGTGTCCATGTTGCTATACACGGTTTCCTGGCCAGCAACACTGCTACTGGCCACAGAACCATGCTTGTTTATGTTTAAACACAGTGCGCATCATGTATATGCAATTAGCAGTGCTACTCGCTGTGCAAATACATACACTCTGTGTAGGCTTCACTCTAAGCCTACATGGAGTTTATTGAATCCTCAGGATGATGTATATCGAATTAACAATCAAGTGACACTCTGATTACACAGCACTTCCTTCTTTTCAGTTCAACAGCATGTTAGAGTTACTAAATAGTGTGCCTTTATTACTGTACTGCACAATGTTAGCCTTTTTTCTTTATTTATGCATTTGTTTTAATTATTAATAGTTCTATACTTGCTTCATCATCTGTTTTAAAACAGGTTGCTTTCCTGACCCTTCAGATGTCCTTTTTACAGCTAGTGTAGAAAGCCAGAAATTAACTTCAATGATATAAGTTATTTCAACTATGAATGTGAAGATGTGATGTACAGTGGACAGGAAAGTGGCTTCATGAGGCCTGTACATTGCTGCATTCTATCACCAAAGCTAGTAAACATATAGCACTGACATTGTGGCACTGATAAATGTTATTAACTTCATCATTCCTGCGTTGTTATCTACTAACTGACATGAATTGTTGAATATGGTAATAGTCAACAATTTCTTCTGAACTGTAACATTACAGAAAAAATGTTAATTTTAAACTATAAACATAAATCAGATTATATGCTGGAACTCCAACTTTCATCATGCCTCTTTAACATCCTATGTCACTTATAAAAGCAGCTACATGGGGATCCGTGGCCTCTATTTAGTTAAATTTTTTTCAAGTAAGTAAAGCTCAACCATTCTGTGATTGCCAGATTGTAATAAACATGCACTGAATCTTCAAAATAACAGAGAAATATTTCTGTTTTAGGACGGAGCATTTTGTAAAAGACGATGTACTCCAGGAGAATACAGGGAATTAGATCGCCTGTCACAATGCTGTTATTCATGTAAATTGTGTAAATCTGGAACTTACAGTTTTGGAAATGGTAAGTCTGAAAAAGCCTATATGTTTATTTTGTTAAGGAAATTCTGGTTAGTGTATGATACAACAAAATCCTACAAAAACTGTCATTCGTTTCTTACTCTGAAAAGTGCTTCAGATCACAGATGTCAGTGACTTTGTGAATATACGGGTCAATATCATTTGACAGAATGCTTAATTGCGTGAATCACTATTTGTCAAACTGAATTATGCAAAAGGTTAATTAAGTGAACGCTCACTTAAGCAAAAAGTTTCCAGGGGAAATAAAGCCGTCGCCCACCCACTGATCATAACAAGCAAAACAAAATTTAAAACTCTGCAAAGTGGAGGGCTATGCCCCCCACACCCCTAATGTGGATGGTTGTGCCCCCCGCCCATCCCTAACTAAATATACCAACTCTGGGATCATACTACAGTGGGGAAAAGGGCAAATTCTCGATGATGGCCAACAATGTCCTTTCCCTGGGAAAAAATTTGCTTAAGCAAATATTCAACAAATATACACATCAATAGGGTAATAAAGTTGTCCTCATTTCTTTTGAATATATGTGTTTTGTGAAATTTATTAATGGAAAAATTGAACTGACATTTGATTCATTTTTAGTGTAAAGAGACCTTTTGTTTTTCACTATATTCTATATTGAAATATGCTCTTTTAGCTGCCAATTTAAGCAGTTATTCTAATGAGTGGATGCAAGTTTGAAACTGCCCACATAAATGTTTTGTGAGCTGTATTAATGTTGAAGAGATGGAAGTAAGATGGTGAAGTCTGGCACTGCAAACAGGACTCTTTTCTTTGATTTTTTTAAACTACCCTTTGTTTTGCACTTTATTCTGTGCTGAAGTTATTTTAAAATGATCACAAGACAACCATAAAGACACTTTCAGCTATATAGGTTCATAGGTATTTACTAGGCTAAGGTCCTCAAAGCCCTTTTTAAGCCTAGCCATGACAAGTTCTGGTAGCCTTGATAAGTTTAGACAGTGATTGGGAGATGAAACATTTACAAGCAGGAGCCTGGGAGATGAACCATTTACAGGCTGCCTGTGTCCATTAGAGACATATGTGCCAAGCCCGGGATGAACATCCTGTTCCCCATCCAGTTGTCCAAGTTACACTTGAATTGGGTTAGGGAGGAACTCTGCTTCACATGAATAGGAAGCATGCTCCAAAGACAGGGTAGTTGCCAGGATACATACCTGTCTCTCCAGCAGGTCCTATTTATATCACAGGCAAGGTTTAAGTCTTTAGAATGGGTAATTCTAGTATTGCTTGTTTTGTGGATATGCAGGAAGCCCATCAGAATGGGGTCTGATAATTCATTGTAAGCCAGGCATAGATCTCCCCTCAACAGCATGTAGGAGACAGAATACAGGGATAGGTCCTAGAGGTAGTCTGCACAGGACATGTTACTTAAGCCCTATATTAATTTAGTGAGGAATATGTTTGGACATTCCAGTTGCTGAATATGCCTGGCTAGGTACATACCAAAGGGGGCACTGTGCTCAATGATAGGTCTGGTGAATGCCAAATACAGTCCAGCAATGACTTCCTTGAACCTAGATGCCATACTTCTTTTTATAAGTTGCACAATATAGAATGATTTCTTCACTACTGTAGGCAAATGACAGTCAAAGGCAAGATTACTATCTATATGTGTTCCCAAGTCCCTGACTACTGGGTCAATTCTTAGGGGGGGGGTGTTGTCAATATGATAGTTACCAGAGATGGATGAATTTCTGAAGGATACTAATATGCATTTCTTGGCATTTAGTTTTAGTTCACAGCTTTGACACAAGTTATTTGTCTGTGTCAGCCTTTCCTGGAGAACATTTGAATTGATATGGGATTCAATGACAGCTCCTAATTTGCGATCATCTGCACATTTAGTCAGCCAGATGCCACTGACATTGGCGTTGACTTCATAGAAGTAAATGCCAGTCCCAGGACAAATCCCTGAGGGACTCTACATGTGACTGGCCTCTTTGTAGAGGTGAACTCCCCAATTCTAACTTCCTGGGACCTATCTGTGAGCCATTTGGTTATCCACTGGGTGACATTAGGGTTTGTACCTAACCTCTTGAGTCTGTCAACAATGCCCAAGTGGGGTATTGTGTTAAATGCCCTGGCCAGGTCAAGGAGGGAAATGTGAACCATGTTGCCCTCACCCATTGCTTTGAAGACCTTCTCAAAGAAGTCCACAAGGCTGATTAGGTATGACCTAAGCTTAATGAAAAAAAATTGGGTTGGTTCCAGTGTGTATGTCATTATTGATCATTTTCATGATAATGCTTTCCATGGCTTTGCATATGAGACTAGTGGGCTAGTGACACTGTAGGTTCCATGGTCTGTAGAAGGCCCCCGTTTATGCAGAGGAATGACTGTTGTTGTTCTCCATTCATGACGCATGAAGCCTATTTGGAGGCTACAGTTACATAGAAATTCCAGAGGGCCTGACAGGTCATGTTTCATTCTATTTAGAAGGCATCCTAGGATATTGTCTGGTCCCACTGATGCAGTGTTCTTGGTCTTAGAGAAAGAGCATTAAGGACCTGTTCCCTAGTAATAGCAGGGGGAGTTATATTTGATGGTATTTCCTGAGGGAAGCTTGATGAGGTGAGAGGGGTAAAATTGGAGCTAAATTTGTCAGCCAGTAGGTTTGCTAAATTTTCTGGCTCGGTATAGGTGGCTCTATATACAATGAGTTCTGCACACAATTGTGTATTGCCTTTTGAGGTTGTGGATATGGCTAAAGAATGATTTGTGGTTGTCCTTGGCCTGGGAGGCCAAATTTACCTCAAATTTAGCTTTGGTAGACCTTGTGTGTCCTTTGAGTTGTTTGTTTCATTTGATGAGAGTGCTTTTATCCTGCAGGGTGCAGCACCTCCTAATATTTGCCATGATTTTCTTCCTTCTGTTATACAGTGTATTAATGCTGTGATTCTACCATAGTAGCTTGTGTTTTTTCTTTAGTTCTGTACTTCCTCCTGGTAGGTACAGTTGCCTTTCTGCAGCTATTAACATGCTTGTAAAGGGTTTCTGTGAACAGTTCTGCATAGGCAGCAGTGTTCTCCAGGTTTATGGGGGCTTGAAATTTTGCCAGGTTATCACTTAATAGCAGGAAGTTAGCCTTAGAGTAGTCCCTGAATATTCCAGGCTTAGCTGGGGTTCCAGGTTTTATTTTTACTTCAAAGGGGACCATTTTATGATTTGACTTTACCATAGAAGACATTACACTAGGCGGTGCGCAGCACTCTCATTTATTAGTGAGGACTAAATACAGTATGGTTGCACCACTGTCTGGTGTATTGGCAATCTGGTCCAGGGAGTTTGTGTTTAAATAATCCAGGAAACTCTATGCCTGTACATTTGGTGTTGTGTAGGATTCCCGGTTAATAGTTGGGAAATTAAAGTCACCCATGAATATGGTACTGAGTTGAAGGGTGAATGTTTCCAATAAATTTTAAGTACATGGTATGGGTTTCTCAGATTATAGAGGGGGATCTATAACTTGAAAGGAAGTGATATTGGATTTTGCATATGGTGACTTGAGCATGGAGACGCTCAAGTGCATTGTCCTGTTTTCTCAGCCTTGAGGTATATTTATTTTTGATAAGTCAAGACACCTTTACATTTAGGCCCTGTATGTGTAGTAGCTGGTCTTAATGAGTGGAATGCATTATAACCTGGCACTGTCAGTGTGCTCTCTTCAGCTTTAAACCATGTTTAAGTGGACACAGAAATGCCAGCATTTTCTAGGGTGAAGAGAGCATTTAGGGAGTAGACTTTTATGTTTTAACTCCTAATATTGAGCAGCAACACCTTTAGATTTTCTTGGTTTTGATTAGCTATGTCAGAAGTACTTTCAGTTTGGCATTGCCTAAAAAAGGCACTATGGGAGAGGACAATGTTTTAGCTAATATTTGAAAGCCTATTGGAGAGAGGTGCAGATAATCCCTGGCAAAGCAGTATAGTCTATTGACCATCAACCTCCATGCTGACAAATATTTCACCCCATTAGAGTGACACCAAAAACTAATCCAATTATTAAAGTCAATCATCTTTTGTTCATATTGTGGCCTCATCCTTAGAGAAGGTAAAATGCTGCTCATTGCTAGGCTCATACCATCTGGGGCACATATTCCAAGAGCTCCATGATGTCTCTCTTCATATAGTCTAGGGCGGTATATCTCAGGTCATTTATACTCACATGGTCTATGACTGAGTCATACTGGTACGTGTGGTCCAATGATCTGAGTGCATGCATAATGTGGTGGATCATGGCCTCTGATAAGAAATTAACAGTGAATTTCTTCTTACTCAGAATGGTGACAGGGACATCAGTGTGTCTCATGATGGAGTCTCCAATGACCAGAATGTTGGATTGTGTGGAGGCTTGCCTTATGGGCTTAAAAGTAGAGGCTCCATGAGATGTGGCTATCTGTGTTAATGTGAGTGTTGTTTTGAAAGAGTGCATTTGGGGTTGCTGAGGGCATTAGTTATGTGTACTTCATCTAGGAGGTATTTGAAGTTTAGGAAGGTAACATTTAAGTTCCTAAGTATATGTGGGTCTATGCATCTGCTTTGAATTGTGTGTGATGGATGCAGCATGTGTACTACTGACAACCTTACTGACATTAGGAGTACTTTTATGTGAGAGCTTTGCCTCCAGAGACTTTGTGTAAATACATCTCTCACATACTTTATCAGTTTGTTTGAGAATTAACTAGTTGTCAGTAAACATAAAGCAATTTCTACTTTGCCTCTGGATGCCAATATCCACTAAGCTGGTAACAGAGATAGTGGGAAAGTTCATATTCATGGAAACATACCCTTCTTTATTGATGAGATGGAGTGAGAATATAAAGCAATGTCAGGAATATCCGGATTGCAACTCTGGGGGCAGTGCTTGTCACTGCAAACTAGTTTTTCTTTGTGCAGCTAGGTATTAGTGAAACTTCAGTGTTGCTTTTACAGGAAAAATGTCACTCAAGGTGCATATGTCTATAGAGGGCACTGCCAAACACTTGAGGGCAAACTAATAAGTAGGTCCTGATGATTTATGAATAAAATATTTGGGCAGATATTCTGATGTTAGAAACAAATCAAGCAATACTTACTGAAAAGAAAGAATTAGCTTCTTAAGAATGATGAAAAGAGGGGAGTTATGTGAATGGCTAGTGCCTGGCTACTACTAGTGCTGGTCTCACCACAGCTTCACTCTGCTGGGCTATAATGCTCCTTTGCTTCTTCTATCACCAGAAGCAAAAAATTAGCATGAAACCCAAGCTGAGAAGTAGGCCACAGCCTGTTTGGTGATCCACAGTCTTATCACAGATGATGCAAGGGTCTGTAGACTTGTAGCCTTTTCCTGGCAGCACAGAAACTGACTGCCCAACCAGAAACATTCAGAAATCAATGCTCTCCAATAATTGGTGGTCTTGGAGTTGATGTTTCAGATTTTAAAGGTAAGATGGAATAATTGATTAATATCATAAGAGCTTCAGTGTGCACTAAGCAGTTAGATGTGAAAGAGGGGGTAACTAGGCTTTAGTTATCTAAGTGGAGAGCCACCAATTTTAAAAAGAGCACAATAGATTGGAAGGAGGTGGGCACTTTGTATTCTGGTTTTATGGAAAATAGTAGGATGGTCAATAAATTTAAATAGTTGAAGGGAAGTGATTTCAAAAGTGATAATTTTGTGCTTACTCACAACAGCCAATGAAAGGGGATCAGGAATGAGATATGTGGTCAAATTAACATAGGGATCAGGCAACTCAAAAGACAGTTCAGTTTAAAACCACAGCAGCATCAGAGTGGTGACTATAGTGAAAAACTTAATTTCTCTGTGACTCACAAGAGACACAGCTGTGGTCTCTTTCCTAGTTTAAATATGCAATTAAAAAGAGAATGCAAGTGAAACACAGTATAAAGAAAACAACTCACAGTATACACAATAGAAGAAGGTAATAAAGTAATATAAAATACAAAAAAGCAAAAACAAACTAACCTTACCCTCACAGCAAGATTGTGGCAGAGTTTCAATGAGCTTTTTCTGTAAGGAGGTTTAGAAGTAACCAACAAATCAAACTGAACATACCTCTAATGATGAGCCCCTCTCTGACCTGAAGGATATTGGTAGTATTACTGCATATACATTTTCTTCCAAATTCACTCCAACCTCCCGTCACCCTACACTCATCATCACACCACCCTTGATGAAACCAATCTGAACCAAATCTTTTTGTCTCTTTCCAAAATTAAAAATTTTACCTCTGTGAGTCTTATGATCCCTGAACATCTGATGTGAATTGATTATATCCCATCTACCAAACTTCTCCATCACCTCTTCAGCCTGGGTCTATCCAATATTTACATCCGCAGTATGTAAAGAACAAGTGTTATGGTACTGTTACATAAAGGTGGACCCCTCTACTGATCCAGGGAATTACAGGCCTACTAGTCTGATTAGCATGTGCTATGGAATGCATAACAAGTGAACTAATAAGCACTGACACTGGTGACCTTGCATTCTAAGATCCACACCAGTGTGGCTTAGTAAAAGGCAGATTATGCCTTAGCCTGATTGAAATGTATATTTTTTTAAGAGATTACTGTGGCCATTGATAAGGCACATGTAGTCCTCACTGCCTACCTTGACCTTGTCAAGGCCTCTGACAGTGCATTCATGATGGGATTATTGACAAATTCTTCCAGTTGAACACTAACTCAGTTTATTGGTTATCTGACAAAACCCATACCTTTAATGTCCTGGGAACCCCCCTCTTTGGTATATACTTCTTTATAATGAAAGCTGATATTAATGGACTAGGGTTAACCAAATTTCCTGTGACTGCAAATTGAGAACTGTTATCAAATTTCATTCTGAGAGACAAATTCTTTATAAATGGCTATAGCAAACAAATGTTTGGTGTTTTAATTACGGGCTTACCCTCAATGCCAAGAAATACACTATAGTTAATTTTGATAAATCTGGCATCATTTTTTTTACTATATAGATAATATTCCATTTAAACCTGCCACAGTAATCAAGGACTTGGTTACCTTTGTTGACAACAGATTATGTTTTGATCACTGTGTCTCTGCAGTGGTTGGAAGCTCCCTTTACCTTGCATGATATATCCTCTATGGTATCTTCTGAAGGTCGAATGAAGTTATAGTCCTACTTTATTCCTCTGTTATTAGGTCTATCATTAAGTGCAATCACGCCTTTGGCATGTACCTTGGTAAGCACCTAAATCATCTAGAGACCTCAACATTTCCTCATCAAAGGATCTCTGGTTGGTACCATTGCCAGCTGTGATAATATAAAAGCCCTGTTCTTCCACTCATTGTCATAGATAGACTCCTGAGAGAATGAGCTTTGCTTAGCCTTTCATGCTGTGAATGATAAATCACTAACTTTTTCATCTAAACAGAGAAAGCAGTAAAGCAAACACCCATTCTAGAGATCTAAACATATACTACCACATTGTCATCAATAAATGATGAGATAGGTACCTTACCCAATATATCCCCCATTTCTATAATAGCCTTTCCTGACTTGTCAGAGTACCTCTCTTGCAACCTTTAAGACAAATCTGGGTGACTGCATGGACAATTGTAAATTTTCACCTGGTATATGCTGCACAGCAGATAATATTGTCACCTCACAGCAATAGGTTCCCTGATTCGATTCTCAGGTGGGATCCCCTTCTGTGTCGGGTCTACATCTTCCCTATGTTTGTGGGGTTTTCTTCCAGGTGTTCCAGTTTCTTCATACATTCCACAGACATGCAGTAGATGGATTGGGTACATTGGCAACAGGTGTGAGTAAGCATATGTGTGTGTGTGGGGGGGGGGGTCGAAGAATTACCATAGCAGGGATAGCTGCCTGGTGGTGTAAACCTTGGCTCTAGATGATTGTCACTACTGAAGTGACACCCCAACCCCATGTGCAAAAATGGAAAAAAAGGGTTGTGGATGGATGGTGGATGGATATGTGAGGAAAACCAACTCAGTGGGGGACATTGTTAGCCTCCAAACAGTACTGTTCGATGTGCTAAGCTTAGTAAGATATGAATCTTAGCTTTATATTTTAAATGGCAACCTTGGTTAGAGGTCATAAGCATACGAGTGGTCCTGCACATCATACATTTTAGCAAAGATACTAAGGTGCACCTAAGGAGTTAATAGGTTCATAGGTATGTACTAGGCTAATGGCCTTGGAGCCTTTACAAGCCTAGCCCATAGAAGTGCCCTGGCATCATGCCGCCTGACATCATTTCCCAGTACCTCTATCAAGTAGAGCCACTGGAGTGATCCCTGGGGTGAACTTTCAATTTCCCATCCACTCATCAAGATTTCTCTTAAAGAGTGCCAGTGAGGTGCTCTGCTTGTCATGTATGGGAAGTCTATTCCAGAGCATATAAACACATTGAACTCTTGCTTACTTTTATTGTTTTGTTTTAAGAAACAGGCACTGTTGATTACTGAGGCATCAATTTATGAATAAAGGTTTAGTTTTTATTTTTTGTGGTGCAATTTGGTCTAATCCATCTGTTCTTAATGAGTTAATGCTAAAAGTTTAGCTCACAATAGTAGAAAGTTAATGCACAGGTTATTAATTTTGTTGACGTTTAGTGATGCCACAGGTTAGAAATGGCATTTAATTTAGATGCTAGCAGTATGCATAATTCTGTCAAGTGTAGAAAAAGTCTGATGGCATCTGTGCAAGTATGTAGTCATTAAATGTGTTTTTATATATTAGTGGTTCAGAGGTTCAGAGGTAAGTACAAGGCTAGCTGCCCATGCAGGCCATTTTAAGCCTACCCAGTTTCCCTTTTTGTGCATGAAATAACCTATCCCACTGGTTACAGATTGGCCTTACCCATCCTATGGTTAATAATTACATATTACCCTAATAAGAGTAACAGGGATCATATCATAGACAATTTGAGGGGATCCATGCATGGGCTAAAGAATACAGGAGTTGCCTTTGCCTATTAGTAGTATAGGGGGCAGCCCTGGGGTAACTTTTCTGTTTCCCATCCATAGATAGAAGTTGTGCATGAAAATGGACAGGGATGAACTTTGTTTTATGTGGATGGGACATCTGTTCCACAGCAGCAGTATCCTCTGCTAAATATAGCTGACCCTCCAATCTGTACTGTTGATGTTACAGAAGATATTTAGATCCTTAGACCAAATATTTCAGATACCATTTGACTTGCTGATGTGCAGTAAATCCATCAGTAATGGTTTGGAGAATGCCTTGTTTGCCACACACAGATGACCTCTTAGCAGTCTGTAGGGTAACAAGTATAGTGACAGGGATTTCCATGTAGGACATGTTGTTTAGGCCTTCTATCCTTTTAGTAAGGTACCTTTGTGGGTGTTCCCGTTGTTGCATGTGCCTGGAAAGATACACACCAAAGGAGGTGTATTCAATGACTGGCCTAATGAGGGCTGAATAAAGTGGGGTAATGGCATCTCTGATCTAGACACAGTCCCTTTGTTTATAAGCTGTGCAATACAGAAGGACGTTCTTACAATAATAGACACATGTTGGACAAAAGTTAGGTCACTGTCCATATAAGTTCCCAAATCTTGAGCAATTCGGTCAACTCTTAGGGGAGTATTGCCAATGTAGCAGTTTCCTGGGGTAAATTACTCCTAAAGGATAAAATTATTTTTGGCATTTAGTTTCAGGCCATGATTTAGACATCAGCTATTTATTTGAGACAACCCTTCCTGGAGGATGGTTACATCATTTGGGGATTCAATGACTGCTCCTAGCTTACAGTCATCTGCAAATTTAGTCAGACAGAGCCCGTTGGTGTTGGCTTTTACTTCAGAAAAGTAAATGCCAAACAGGAGCAGTCCTAGCACAGAACCTTGGGGACCTCCACTCGAGACTGATCTCTTTGTGGAGGTATTTTCCAATATTTTAATTATCTGTGTCCTATCTTTGAGCCAGTTGACAATCCAGATGGCCCAGTCGGACATTCCCTGTAAACAAATATAAAATAAAATAAATATTGATTTATTCCCAGTTTATTTAGCTTTTCTACTATGCCTCAGTGGGGAACTGTGTCAAATGCTTTGGCCAGGTCAAGATATGTGGTGTCCTCAATTTTGTCTTCATTTATTACTTTGGTGACCTTTTCAAAAAATCCACCTGGTTGAATAAGCATGACCTACGATTGACAAATCCAAACTGAGATGGGTCCAGTGTTTGAAGGTTCCCTATGTCCTGATTGATTAATTCCATAATAAGTCTTTCCATGACTTTGCAAATGAGACTGGTCAGACTTATGGGTCTGTGATTGCATGGGTCTGTAGGAGGTCATACCTTATGCTGGGAAATGACTATAGCTATTCTGCATTTGCTTGGTACAAAATCTGTATGGAGGCTGAGATTTAACAATTAGGGATGCAGCTAAAATGTGTTTCATGCTATTTAAGATGCATCCAGGGGTTATTGTCAGGAGTCAGGACCCACTGATGTATTTAATGTTTCATGTTGATTTTAAGTTATTGTCTCAAACCTGCAACCTAGTGTGTGCTCTCACATATAAATGTAAATATCCATATCTGGTGAGTAGCCCAAGATATACAATCTTGCCTCCATCTCCAGGGCATAGAAGGATAAGGCCCTGACTATTCCCTAGGTGACCCAATTTCAAGTAGTGGCTTGGATGCTTGTAGGAACTGGGTGGAGATGATCGGAGTGAGTACCTGTTGTTGGCTCACACATCCTTGGGAGGGGTAACTTTGGCTCACAACTAGGGTGGCACCTAGCTGGAGCTCTAAATGTTAGCAAGAGGAGTTCAAATCCACCAAACCTGCACTGTAATGGTATTTAGCACCAGTAAAGCCAGTGGAAATTCAGCATTTGCAGTAATATGCTTCCTCTCAGCAGCCAGCAAAAGTAGGCAGAGAAAAGCTGTCAGTGGAGAGTTGTTGCTGTCAATGGAGAAAGTGTAAGCCATTCCCCAGAACCAGAAACATGGCCTGCTCCCTACTATCTAATACTTGCCAGGGAATAGTAGGGCTGAGTGGGATTTTTGTGTGGGAATGAATTGGCCATGGGTCTCTTGTCCACTCCAGGAATACCTGAATCCCATGTCTCTGCAATGAATGAGCAAATTGGTATCAGTAGTATAAACCTGCAGCAAGGTCAAGAAGAGTAGGGCTAAAAAAAACAATACACAATCCTGGCCAAGATGCACAATTATGATTGCTAAGTGCCATGATTGTGCATACCCAACTGCATATAAATAAGGAGCATTTACCTTTTAGAAGTAGTGCAACTGCAGTATGTGGTCGATCCCCATTACCCCATGAATATATGCCCTGGGAGGAAATCTATTATAAATATAGTTAATACAGGTGCACTTCAATAGTTTTAGATGAGTAGTAAATTTCTTTATTTTTCTGTATTTTTTGTGGAGGACTCCTTCCCAGTGGTTTGATTGAATGCATGATCTGCTGACTGTTTATCTCCTTTTCACCTGAAGATGCACAGATGCTTGATATCACCAAAAGATCATCCATTTGTATGGTAAGGCATCTGTACAGTTCTTGATAAAAACAGTTGTAATTACTTCTAGATGTTCACTTCATACTCAAAACTGTATACAAGTCATCCAGGGATTGAACTTTGCAACCATTTACTGTGCTGATATTCAGTGTTTTATGTTTTGTTGCAACATTATCTTCATTCATGACCCCCTTTATTCACAGAGTGGCTCCTTTGTCTTTGGCAAGTGAGCTACTGGGAGAGGAATGGTGCTAGAAAATTTAACTGGTTTACCTCACTGTCACTGGTATATTGAGCATAGAAAGCTGATTTACTGCCTTTATGGTTAAGGGAAAAAAGAAGCTATATAGAAAAAACATTTATTTTAAGCTAATTAAAGTATTTCTCATTGGAATCACAACAGTCCCATGAACTTCAATTGCTAGTATTTTTTTTTTTTCCATCCAGGAGATGCTTATTAAATCCCTGTAGTAGCTACCTTCATATTTCTTCAAGCATACTCTGTGTGCACTTTGTTTCCTTTTATTATCTCTTCAAGCATAATCTGTGTGCATACATTATCTGTGACATCTGTGGGACCTGGTCTGACATTGATGGGGTTTGAATCCCACCACTACCAGCCAAACTGTGGTAAACAGTCTGGCACTGAAGGAGTCCCAACACTACCAACCAAAAGTCACACTAGGTATGGGAGTGACTATTGGAACCCTCTCTAACACCCCAAATAAGTATGATGGCCACCATAGGGATGGTCTCTCCAGTAATAAAACAGGTTAAAGCAAAGAACTGCATAAAATCTGAAGAATGTTACTTTGACAATAAGGAAGTCAAGACAGTGCTGACAAATTAAATATGAAGAAGGTAAAACAGTTACACAGCAAAGAAAAATAATAATCAGTTACATAAACAAAATATTTAAAGATTAGTAATTAGTAAGCTAGATAAATATCCTAGCTCACTTTAATTGACTGGATCTGTAGCTATGCTAATTTACTCAGATATATAGTCAAATGGCAAATGTACATAAATGTGACCATTTCAATGTCTTCCAGCAAGACTGACTGACATTCTCCACTGATTTCAGCATAAAATATATTCTAGTTTATTATCTTGTTTTCCCACAGAAATCAGAGGTGTAATCAAACAGGTTTTCCCACATTCAGACCTTCCTCAAAGGCAATGGAGCAGTTTCACATTCACATACTAATGACTGCTGTCCCTTCTGTAGTTAGGTATTTCTTTGAAAAGTCTTGCAATTGCATTTTATGGCTCCTGTCTTCCTGATTCAGTTTTATGACCCCTGTGCAATTCTTTGGTAACCAGTCAATCATTTCCCGTGAGACTGTCATTTTTATGCACAAATGCTACAGAAGAAGGTTACAGTTTTTGAACATATTCTCTTCTGAATGTTACATTAAAGAACAACTGTTAATGCTAGGGCATCTTATAAATGCATTTTTCACAATGCAGTTATACAGTGAAATCAAAAAAGAAGCAAATTACAGTTGTCATATTTTAAGTAAATGTTTTCTGTAGCCTGGCATCACATCATCGGCTTAAACCGATGAAGCCATACTAACAAAAAAAAAAAAGGAGAGGACATTGCATTATAACCTATGTTATTCTAATCCCAAAGGAAACCATTTATTTTAGATGTGTGGGTTTTGATAACTGTTCACAAAACCTGCATATGTCTGGAAACAATTTCTTCCCAGGTGTGCTGTATATCACTAGATAAGCAGGTAATATAGTTCAGTATGTAAACTGGTTAATAAGATGATACTGTAGCACATTTATAACATTCTTTCATACAGCATTTTCACTTATTCAGACTGAATTGTGTAACCCTTCACCAGCTAACAGGGAGGTGATAAATAGGATGAATATTCAGCTGACAGGCATACAAGAAGACACAGATTCAGAATCTATAGGGATTAGTGTTACAAATGAAATCTCTTTCCTTCGCTATTCTATTTACTTTCTTTTAGTTGCCAGACACTAAAAGAAAACCAAAATGGCAGTATCTGACATTTTTGTGTAATTTTTCTTTTTAATTGTAGTTTCCCATATTGATCAGCATTTCAGCAGCTTATTATATATGAAGGAATGCATCAAAGGAATAGCAAAGTGTATTATAGATGACTTTTTCCAATACTTCATATCATTTTGGAGAGACATATTTCCACTTTTCTTTAAGCAGTTTAACAGAGTTTTAATTGCAAGCCTCTGAATTATATCACATCAGCTAGTCAATACATTTTTAGCATATCTGTGCATAATCATCTTTTATACAATCTGCTATTGTGGCCAGTTATGTTCCATTGGCTATATGACCCATAAGCTACAGTGCAGATTTTATGTTTGATGTGTATTGAACTTTCACATTTAAGAGGTAAGTGAAAGAATGTGTGAGACAGTTAAAGTGAGGGTGAAAAGCTTCATTTTACAGAATGTGCTAATGTTGAATGGTGCAACAAATAACATTTAGAAACATGAAGTGGAACCAGGGATATATAAATGAACCAAAAAACCCCCCCACAAAAAATAGGTATTTATGTATTTTTACCTTTAATAAGGTTTTTATATTGAATGTCAAGTCAAGGTTTAATTGTCTTATTGGTAGTTAGTTACACCTTTTAGTTTCACTATTTAAAGGCATGTTTAATACACTTGAATTCAGTTCTAATGAAGTCTCTGCAATTTAATTGACGAAAGTGCTTAACTGGGAATAAATAATTTGAGCTTTAAAGTTTAGCTTACTTTTTGAAGCTGTAGTATTGCTATTGGAATTGTGATTGCTGCTCCCCACAGGATTTGTTTTTATAGCAGATAATATACTTGCCTTACAGCAAGAGGTTCTCTGCTTTATTCTTGCCTAGGGGTGCCTTCTATATGGTGTTTGTATGTCCTTTCTAAGCTTGCATGAGATATCTCTGGGAGTTTCAATTTTCTCCTACATCCCATAGACTTTCAGTATTTGGATTGGGCACTCTAAATTGGCCATAGGTGTCACTGCAGTGTGTGTGTGTGTGTGTGTGTGTGTGTGTGTGTGTGTGTGTGTGTGTGTGTGTGTGTGTGTGTGTGGTAGGGAAGAACGAACACTACAAAGGTTAGCCACCCAGAAGTGTGAACATTGTCTCTAGATTATTGTCACTGTTGATGTGACACTCTGACCCCCAGTGCAAAAAAAAATGGAAAAAAGGGAGTTATAGAAGCATGTATGGATGTATGTATGGATGGATGTATGTTAATGTTGTTAGGTGTAAAAAAGTGACTCTGATATCCTGGACTTCTAAAAGATAGTACAAAGTGTATGAAACTGAACAAGCAGAAAAGACATAAGCATTTAAGACGATAACAAGGTAAACCAAAGAAACAGTAAAAAAAAAAAGAGAGAGAGAAATGGATAAAATGGATAAATAAGAATAGACAATGGATAGTCTAACTATGGATGTGAGGGAAGATGAGGTACAAGAAGGTATAAAGGTTAACAAAACTAGGTACACATAGGTGGAAACGTAGTGAAAGGTTCTTGTCTTGAACATTCTGCTTGTTTACACTGGTTGCAATGTGAAAAGGGCATTTTCTTACCTAATGCTCAAGGGACCTTCAGAAGAGACATCTTTCTCACCAAAACAACTTCAAAAACATTTACTGGGGTGTCTACCTTTTATTATGTCACCACAGTATTTTCTTTCCTGTACTTTACATATGTCAGCAAAGCACACTTTCTTAAATGAGCTAGCAAACTTTCTTTCTGGTACATCTCAATACATTTATGAGTTTTAAGGCAATACTTTTGATAAATAAGAGACCAAGAGACTCCTTCAGAAGGTATCACAAACAAAGATGAGAAGGTGCCATGCCACTAACATTTTCTTTTCTCCAAATAGCATGCAGGTAATACATTTTAGAATATAGTTGTGAAAAGTTAACTATGTCTTACAATATTTTATTCAATGCTTAATGTGAGGCATGGTATGATGTCCCATACTGAGACCTACAATGGTGATGGGCTCCAAAAGGAGAGATGATAAATTAGCAATCAAGGATGAGTAGTATTACTGAAATTTAATTTATCCTCAAGTCTTGGTCTTCACGAGGTGGACCCTGCTTTTCACACAATCTCACAAGATGAAACTGATATGTAGACTGTATTTATATAGTATATATCATGGACAGAAGTAGGTTAAAATTTAAAAAAGATAGCTGGGTGCACGAGACACAGAATAAAAAAGTACCCAATCCTGGTAGGCACACTGGTGCCAAGACTGGAAAAAATGATAGTGTAGAATCCTCAAAATACAGAAACATTCCTACAATGGGGCCAGGCCAGGCCCAGGGGGAGGATAGCCCCACTGATGTAGAAGGAAGTAGTAGTCCACAAAAAATCAGAAAAACAGATAGGCCAAAGAAAACCCATAAAGATGATAAAGTGGACTATTGAGGATAAGAAAGAAATTATGTATCATTACTATCTTCTACAGGCTTTTGAGGGGAGATCTATGCCTGGCATACAGGGCATTGTCAGACCTCTCTCTGATGGACCTCCTGAATATCCACAAAACAAACAGTACCAGACTTAGCTGTTCTAAAGATTTAAACCTTGCCTGTGATATAAATAGGACCCGCTGGAGAGATAGGTATGTATCTCAGAGACTACCCCGTCTATGGAACAGGCTCCCCATCCATGTGAAGCAGAGATCCTCCCTAAAACAATTCAAGTGCAACTTGGACAATTGGATGGGAAAACGGAAATTAATCCCTGGTTTGGCACCTATGTCTCTTATGCAAACAGGTAACCTGTAAATGGCTCATCTCCCAGACCCATGCTTACACTTATCAAGGGTATCAGAACTTGTCAGAGATTTGGTATGCATGGCTAGGTTTAAAAAGGCCCTTTTGGTCGTTAGCCTAATAAATACCTATGAACCTATGAACTATTATGCAAAAAGCCCAGCATTTCCAGACACAAGCTATACAAAACAATTATGAGAGAAATTAGAGAAAAGAAAAAGACTTCCACAAGAAAAACTGTCAGAAGCTTCAAATAAAAATTTGTATTCATTAACACAACAGATTTGTAAAAAATAGTATATAGATCAAGAAACTTTGATCTGTTTGGAAAAAGAAGTATCTGGGGAAGTGCAAAAATATAAACGACAATACCTAGTGGTCCTTGAAAAGTATAAAAAAGAAATATGGACATGGGAAAGAAACAGAGATTTGATATGGTGCAATATTTATGCAAAGGAGAAAGCCAAATTAATCAATATAAAGAAGGCAGGCCCAAAGATATTGGAAGATAAATACAGGCAAAGGCTTCCAGATATGGCAAATTTCACAATAAAAAATAATATCACAAAGATAGAATGTAGAAAAGAAGATTATTAAAGTAGAAGTTAAAAAAAATAGAAGTTGAAGTTATGGAGTGCTTGCGAAGTGAAGGATTTGGTGTAGAAGGTCTAACACAAGTTACATCCTAGCATGATGGAACAAGTTCCCTAAGTAAGGAGAAGCAGGAAGATCAGGAGACATCTGAAAAAGAAATATGGACATGGGAAAGAAAAAGAGATTCAAAATGGTGTGATATTTATGCAAAGGAGAAAGCAAAACTAACCAATACAAAAAAGCAGCACCAAAGATATTTGAAGAGAAATGCAGGCAAAGGAATCTGAACATGGAAAATTTTGCAATGCAAAAAATAAGAAGACAAAGAGGAAAAGGAGATTAGTAATGGAGAAGTTAAAGGAATAAAAACTGAAGTTATGGAGTACCTGCGAAGTGAAGGATTCAGTGTAGAAAATCTAATTCAGAAAGCACCACAACAGGATAGAGCAATGGATATCCAAATTAAGGGGAACCAGTGGAACAGGAAACAATTGGTCAGGTGCCATATGAAGATATTTTGGAGCCTAACACAGGAAACCAGTATAAATGTTCACCTGAAGCTGGACAGCAAGGGAAAGAACAGGAAACTGTGGAAACTCTGGAGGAGTAATAGGCCAGTGAGTTCCTATACGACAGAGCAATGGATGGCACAGGATGAAATTGAAGATAATGTGCCACAGGAAGAGGCTATTGAACTTTCTATAGAATGCCCACAGGAAATGGAAAACAAAAAGTGTGCCCTTAGTTTAGAAGAAAATGAGCTAAGAGAAGATTTGTTTGATTTAATAGAGATAGATAGACATATTAAAATTAATGAAAGAAACAGACTGCAGAAGGTCAATAAAACCCAAAAAGTCAGAAGTTTGATAAAACAAATGAACACAGTAATTAGGACTGTCCATAGAGAGCCATGCAATATAACAGAAGTAAACAGGATATATTACTGTGCAGCTAAATTAATAACTGATAAAGTTCTACCACAAAAACACATGGTAGTAAAGGAAAAGAAGGGGATTCATCAAATACCATTATGGAAATATCAAATAGAGAAAACTATAAAGCAATTAAGGCAAGAACTATTGCTGAAGAACATAGAAGAGAGAACAGATCAACAAAAATACTAAGAAAGATAGAAGTAATAAAAGCAATGCACAGTATTAGAACAGACCAGCAACTATCATGCAGTTTCACAAATAATAAACTAAAAATCTCAGTACAGTTGGAAAAACATAGAAGATACACAGATACATATAAAGGAAAAGAACAAAATAAGCAATTTATTGATGGTCCAAAAAAGTTTTACAGAGAATTGGGAAACAAGGTAAAAGGAATTGAAAGACCACCAGAAAAGAAGAAACAGATACATTTTGGAGAAGTATCTATGAACATCCTGTGGAACATAACAAAAATGCTAAATGGATAGAAAAGTAAAAGAAAGAATAAGAAGTTTAAAGGTACAGGATATGAAATGAGATAAAGTAACAACTAGAGAGATTGAAACAAAGTTAAGAAAATCCTCTAACTGGAAAACTCCAGGCCCAGATGCAGTACCTAAGTTCTGGTTAAAAGTATTAACATCTTTGCATGAAGATTTAGCTATGAGTAAGAACTATTTATATGCACACCCTAAAGAGACACCAACCTGGCTAACAACAGGAAAAACAATGCTCCTACTTAAGTGTAAACCTTCAAGCTACCTTAAAAACTATAGACCAATAACTTGCCTTCTGATGATGTATAAACTATACACTGGAACTGATGGCAACAGAGTTTATAGTCATTTAGAAGAAAACTCAATTATGGCAGTAGAACAGAAGGGCAATAAAATAAAGTCATATGGAACAAATGATCATTTGTTGTTAAATAAAGTCATATTGGAGAACTGTAAAAAGGGGAAAATCTAAGTATGGCATGGATTGACTACAAAAAAGTATTTGATAGTATCCCACATTCATGGATAAAAGAGTCCTTAAAAATGTATAAGATACACCCTACACTGATCAGTTACATTATAGTGACCATGAAACAGCAGCAGACCACTTTGCAATTAAGCCATGATAAAGGAGAAATTATTATTCCAAGGATAAAATTCAAAGGGGGATATTCCAGGGTGACTCTTTGTCACTTCTGTTATTATGTCTTGCCCTTAACCCATTAAGCTGTCTACTTAACAGCTTAGGCCATGGCTACAAGACTTCTCATCTTCTCTTTGTCGATGATTTAAAACTGTATGGCTCATCAGATGAGGAACTGAAAGCACAACTGAAAGTTGTCAAAACTTTTTCAGATGATATAAGAAAGTTATTTGGTCTTGATAAATGTGCAAGAGCCACTTTTAAAGCAGGAAAACTGCAGCACCAAGAAAACATCAGTTTGGGACAAGAATGTGATATAAAAAACTTGAGCAAGAGGGAGTGTATAAACATTTGGGAATTGATGAATGATCAACAATAAAACATGAACAAATTTGAATAAAACTTAGTAAGGAATACTTTAGAAGACTTAAATTAATCATGAAAACAGCATTGACATCTAGGAACAAAATCTAAGCTATAAACCAATTTGCTCTTTCTGTCCTAACTTACAGTTTTGGAGTGATTGACTGGCCCCAAAATGTGCTGGATAGATTAGATAGGAAACAGGAAGGATGATTCATGCTCACCAAATGATTTATAAAAATCAGTGCATACCAAGATTATATCTTCCCTGTTCCGAAGGAGAGATGGGCCTTCTTAAAATTGATTACATGTATAGATCTGCATTCATGGAACTCCACACATACCTGCTGACCTCACAAGATCCAAGCGTAGTGAAAGTTTTGAAACATGAGGAGAAGCAATCTAAGATGGCTTCTCTGCTTAATCTAGCAGAAGCATATTGGTGTCAAACAGGAATGGAAATCAAACCAGAAGTAGATAAAAATCAGGCAGCAACCAAGTGTGCCAAAAAAACAAAAGAAAGAATATAAGGTTAAGGACCAGCTGAGAAGGCAAGAAATGTGGAAAATGCATAAATACAGTTGCAAGTATGGAAGACTTCTGGAAGAACCTCATGTTGATCAGGAGCGAATGCATGAATGGCTAAGGAGAGGAGAATTCAAACCAAGAGATGAAAGGTTAATATTGGTGGCCCAAGATAGTGGGCTACGTGCACGCTGGTTTACAAAGTCCATTGAATATGTGAGAGAAACAGACAAATGTAGGTTTTGTAAAACCAAATTGGAAACAGCGGCATACCTCATTGCTGGTTGTGACATACTAATGGCAAAAGGACTATATACTGAAAGGCATAATAATGTTGCAAGACTGTTACACTGGGGATTGTGCAAACATTATGGTACTGAAGTGGTTGAAAAACACTGGAAATATGAGCCACAAAGCATCATAGAAAATGAATTCTACATCACATGGGATCACCCATTACCAACAGTTCAAAAGATAGATGCTAGAAAACCAGATGTAGTGGTGCATGAAAAGAAGACAAAAGTAGCACTGATCATTGAAATCGCCACACCTAGTGACTACAGTGTCTTGCATACAGAGCGATACAAAGCCATAAAATATCAGGATTTGTAGGCAGAAATGAAAGCAATGTGGAAGAAAGATACTCAGACAGTTCCAATAGTAGTAGGAGCAATGGGTCTTACAAAAAATTATCTACAATCATACTTAGATATGTTAGCAATCCATGTAACCCCATACAAATTATAGGTTGTTTTGAATATGAAATATGGACAATAAGAAATCTACCTAGAAATCAAACCTGAAAATGTGATATCAGCATTGAGAACACAAAACCATCAGGATTATGGTTGAAAAGAATCACTGTTTTTTTTTTTGTTTTGTTTGTTTGTTTGTTTGTTTTCCTATTATAGTTCAGTGAAGCATTTCTCACTATATTATATGAACAAGCCCAAATGAGAAGAAAGTGAGTTAAGCTCTCCGCCACTGGTTTATTGACTACAGTTATCAATTAATGATGCAATGAGACAGAGCATCGCAAGCATGGCATTTAAACAAAACTCAAACTATAAGCAGCTCCGTAAATTACATAATCAGACTATATTAGACAAGAAAAACTACTACATACACTTGCAGCAGTCTCAAGAAACAATGCTAAGCATTTTGGACAACAATTAAAAAATGCCTTCAACCAGGCAAAACTTTATGATATCTGAGAGAAACACATATCACCTGCAAATTTAATATATACTTCAGAGATGTAGACATCACACTTATCCAAAACCTCTCTACATACATCCCATCCTCTCCATTCGAGTCACCTGTCACCATTCCTAGGTTCTCTTTCAAACCTGTCTGTACCTCAACTATCAAAAAATTTCTTCACAAACTAAAACTAACAACTTTAGCAGCTGAGAGCCTTCCTGCACAGTACATTAAAATAACAGCTGATGCTCTGGTCTATCTAATATACATACTAATGAAAAGATCCATTCAGGAATCTTACTCCTCACTCATATGGAAAAATAACTTTATCCTACCTTTACATAAGAAAGTCAAATCTACTGAGTTATCAGTCTATAGGCCATTTGCCAAACTTCTACCGTTATCAAAGGTTGTTGAAATGTGTATCCAATCACAGATACTGTACTGTCTTTAAAAAAATTATTTACTTTCCCTAACTAAGCAGGGGTTCAATCCAGACCAGAGTACAGAAACATCATTACTGTCATTCCTTAGCACCATACATAACATTAATGAAGAAAAACTGCTCTCTGGATTGTTTTCCTGGATCTCTCTAGGGCATTCAGCACAATCTACCACCCTAAACTCCTGCACAAATTGACACAAGTGCATATTAGTTACTTAATTAGACACAACTACCCCACATCATGGTTTAACAGCATCTTTAGCAATACAGTGTGTTAAATGGAAAATAGCTATTATGTACTAGTTAATATATTTATAAATGATCAGACCACAAGCTTCAAAAATGCAAACCTAATTTAGTATGCTGATGAATTAGCCTTCATTTGATCAGCACCAACATGACCAGAACTACAGTTACCCAGGAATCTTCCTCCTTAGTGAAAACAAGGCTACAACAATTTCACCTACTATTTAATGTAAAAATGACTCTACTACTTGCATTGACTTCCAATCTGGGCTTAGGTAACAAAACCCATTTTACTTCTCAAGAACACATTATATAAGTATAAAGGGATGCTGTTCTCTTGAGTATATATCAGCATGCATACGTTGAAAATAGATCTATTACCACCTGTAACATGATGTTCTATAACAATATAATAACAGCTATGAATGAAAAAATGTGCTGTGATGTGATTTATATAGATTTAACTTTAGAATTTGATAGGGTCATACACAAAACACTGATCAATAAATTTGTACAACTAGGTAGTGATGCACTGTTGATAAGATGGATAGCTGCATGGCTTACAAATAGGACATGGCAAGTATCACACACCAACTGGACAGGTGAAATCCTTGGTTACAGTCAAGGTGTCCCACAGGGCTCTGTACTAGGCCCTTACTTATTTAGATTGTATCTTTCAGACCTTTTATTTCATCTGAGATGTTCTACAGTCTATATGCTGATGACCTGAAATTGGGTAAACTAATTACAAGTGTTACAGATAAGGCATGTCTGCAAAATAATTTGACTGAATTGACCATTTAGGCACAAGAGAATAATAGGTTGATAAATACATCAAAAACTAAGCATATGAGATTTGGGAGACATAAAATGAAAGGTGAATATTTAACACAGCACACAGTGATTGAAACTGTAGACTCATTTAAGGACCTGGCTATATGGGTACATTCAGCTATGAGTTTTTCTAATCATATCAACCAATTGGCTAATGATAGTTATGGATCTATAGGTTGTATAAAAAGATTTATAAAGTCTAGGAAATCAAACATAATGAAGTCTTGTTTGTTAGTTACATTAGACCCAAACTTGATTATGGAATAACAATATGGAAACCCTACAGGAAAACAAGCATGAATAAACTGGAAAGAGTACAGCAGAAATATACCAAGGACATCCATGGATGTGAAAATCTAAGTTATTATGAAAGACTAAAATATCTGAACTTGTACAGTGTCTGTTACAGATATTTAAGAGGAGATCTTATTCAGATATATAGGGCATTTAGGGACAACTACCTCGGGGAATGTTTGGGTTTATCAAAAAGTACTAGAGGATCGTCAGATAACCTATGTAGAAGATTCTATAGGAATGAGAAGTGTACTAATTGGTTCTCTGACAGAGTAGCTGATGCTTGGAACAGACTACCAAATTACATTAAAGCAAGTATTACTTTAGATATTTTTAAGAACAGCCTGGGCATTTATTATGGGAACAAGTGTTTTGGTATATTGGCAAGCTATAAGGTTTAATGCCCGTGCTTGAAACATTTGTATGTATGTATGTATGTATGTATGTATGTATGTATGTATGGCATTCTTCAGATAACATGTTAAACTGAGGTCCCATCTGCTTAAGTTGTGGCAGAACATGTAGATGAAGAAGATCCAACAACACATAAAAATGAGTAGGCATTGCTTTACTTACATATTTTCTTATCTAAATATTTATACATTTGTATTCATAATGTATATCTGTGATGTTCATTTCTCTTAACATATCTACACCCCCACACACAATTATTTCAATTTTTATCATTTCAAAAAAAAAAGTTTTTTTTTAAAAGTTAACATCAACTATTCTTTAAAATTTCTTACCTGTCACCCATCCTTTTTGTTCCACAGCCATATTTTATTTCATTTAGCACATCTTCATCATCTCCAGTTTTTTATTACACAAGAATCCTTCACACCTTCTTTTAATCTCCAGATTGCCATGGACAATATTTTCTCCCATTTTAAATTCTTCCAAGTTATGATCCTGTTTTTTTCATCCTCTCCAAAACTGACTATGTTTTCATATTCTAAATATTTTATTGTTTCTTCCTAATTACACTCATCACATTTTCTTTCTTCTAGTACTTCACATTTCATATTACAGTTAGCTGGTAACTTATTCAACAAAATTTTCCACTGGAAATACTCAGATGTTTTTATTCATTTTTATTTTATTTATTTTACATTATTTTACATTTTCAACAGAGGCCTGGGGAGAAAAGCTCCATTGCTAGTAGACTATTGTGTTAGTAGAAAGAAAATTACTAAACACCAAAAGTGTGATGAGAGACTTAGGAACACAGATGGACAGTGGTCTCACCTTCAATAACCACATCGCCACAACAGTCAGGAAATCCTTCTATGTGACGCACCTCATCAATAAGGGCTTTTCATCCAGAAAAAAGGAAGTCATTGTCCCACTGTACTCATCCCTCATTAGATCCATTATAGAGTACAATGCCCAGTTTGATATGTACCTCACAAGACATCTGCAACAGCTGGAAAGGCCGCAGAAATACCTCACTAAAAGAATCACAGGCCTAAAGCAGATGCCCTATGCTGACTGTCTAAAAAAACTCCAGCTATACTCTGTGGCATATCGTCTACCCAGAGGCAATCTCTGCTTAACATACAAGGCCATGTCAAACCCTGAGCTATTGGACATGCTCCACTTAAAGAAATCCCAATACGTCAGTGCCACATGCACCAGGGATCTAAACCTTGTCATCACAATGAACAAAACCTGCTGGAGGGATAGGCTCCTGACCCAGAGACTCCCCATACTCTGGAATAGACTGCCCATATATGTCAAGCAGAGCAGCTCCTTGGCCCTCTTCAAAAGGAACCTCGACGATTGGATGGGAGATAGGAAATTCACCTCAGAGATCACATCAGTTACCCTGCTAGACGGGGTCCAGGAAAGTAAATATTGTGGGAAGAAATATTCAGGGAATTGTTATGGCTAGGCTTGTATAGGCCGTAGGGCCAATAGCCTAGCACCAACCTATGAACCATGTGGTTTAGTAAATTGTGCCATATTTAGGAACTCTTTTCTGAAGATTCAACTTACCTGAGTAGAGTGTCGAGGGTACTAAGGTTGGGTGGCACAATACCAGGGTAATCCTATGGGCTAAGCTTGTAAAGGCTCCAGGGCCATTAGCCTAGTACACACCTATGAACCCAAGAAAAAAACAGTAACAGACATTCGTAACAGTAAAAAGACTAAAACAGAATAAATTGGTCAAGTGGGAGACAAGACCAATAATATTATTTAACAATTCTTCTAGAAGACAGTTCTTACAGTAGTAGCAGGTAGTGACATTGTATACAATGAGAGTGCAATTACAATACTTTTCTTATATACAGGTAGCATAGCAAACTGAAGACTTAAAATCTGATAGATATTAACAGTGAGAAAAAAAAACACAACATAAGGTAGTCATATGAGTTAGATTCAATGCTCATTACATATGCAATTAAAATTTTAAAATCAGCTAGTTCACTCTGTCTTTTGTAGTAGTTTTACTTATTTTAATTCTTTCTAATGATATACCATACAGTATTTTCCATATTATTGTTACAGTTATACCATCATTTTCTATTTTTATCAGTCTCTTTCATTTTCTCCTTCCATAATTTTATTTTTTCATATCATTTCCTTCCTTTTTTTTTACTTTTTTACTAATTTCCCTCCTTTGTATTGCCATACCTTTTCATACCTTACATATAACATTTTTTCCAGTAATCTGCAGCTCTGTCTCTCTTTCATCTTCTTTATTACCCAGCAAGCAATGCATCGAGGCTAAGTGCACAATAATATGTTTAGATTCAAACTCCTTTTTTATTTTTATTGTATATTACTCCTCTTTTCACTAGATTCAGCTTTGAACCCATGGAAAATATTTCTAACATATCTTTCTTCATTTTAGCTGGAAACATGTACACCTCCTAAATATGCTAGTTTTAGTAATACGTACTTCTTTAACATATAAACTTTTATCATTATAGCACTTTTTATTTCTTACATTATCATTTTCTACTGTTCTATTACATTTTGATATTCTCCAAATTTCACTCCTAACACATTTATGTTCTTACTTTTACCAAACTGTTTGCTTTTTGCCTCACTTAACTTTAAACCAGCTTACATTAATAATTCCTCAATGTGCCACAATCACTAAATGCATATGACAAACAAGTTAGCATTATAACTCCTTTTCTCATCTTCCATTTTGCTTCATTCAGTTCATGCATGCAGGTTTGAAATTATTGCATTTATTACTAGTGCAAACAGATATACACTTAATGTGCATTCTTGTTTAGCTCCTCTCATAATTTTTATCTTTTCTTCCAATCCATTCATTTACCATAACTTTCACCCAAGACATGTCATACATTATTTTTATAACATTCAGTATTTTATCCTATCACATAAATCTCCAGAATCTTCCACATCACTTATGACTAACCTTATCAAAAGGCTTTGCCTCATCGTCTGTTACTAGCCTTACTTCCTTATATTCTTTCAATATCATATATGCTATTTCTTTAACTATTATTATAGCATCTACCCTCATGACCAAACCATGTCAGCCATGGATAAATCCAGTATTACCCACAACCAGCCGTGGGTTATTGCTATTATACAATGACATACCCTGGGATTCATAAAGCTTGCACCAGGTACAGGCGTAGTGTCGGCGTTCCAACACCAAATATGGCCACCGAGCCATCCAGGTACGTATGCTATGCCCGCACAGCTCCCGGGCCCTGTATGCTAATTACCCCATATGCAGCAGTGTAGCATGCACATGAAGGTATGTGGTGATCCAGGAAGTGGTGCAGGCATAGTGTAAGTATGAGGAAATGTAAACTGTAGAAAACATTTTACATTTTTGCAAACATAAAATCAGAGCCATGACAGTCGACAAAACACATGTATTATATTGTTAATATATGCAAATGGCTAAATATATAGCCATTGGCATGAAAAAAAAATGTACAAAATATAAAATTAACATTTAATATATATAGTCACACTATTGCGATGTGGAAGCGCAGGGCAGCGGTGCGCAAAGGGGATCACAAGGAAAATATAAAAATATAGAATAAAACTGCAATGTCACACATATCATGATTTCCCCATAATAGTCAATGGCAGGAATGCTACACCATACTATGGCGCAAGGGTTGCTAAGGGGCTGTGACAGTGTTATGCACGGTAGCTAGGAATTAGTAGGCAATGCCATGCAAATGAGAGGAGTAATAGTGAATCACAGATTCCCCGCTGGTGTAAGGATGCACCTCACAGCGTAGCGTTATAACACCTAGGTGTGCCCTTGAGATAAAGATGACATCAAGCGAGGGGTGTGTCGCCATTGCTGTAAGCACATTGAAGCATTGCTAAACCAGTTTGCCCCTAGCTAGGCAAAGCTGCAGGATAAGGATGTCTTGAACTGGCCATAGCTTTGCTTAGCTGAGAGTACACAAGGTAACCGAGTATGCATGTGAACAGAGATGAAATTGCACGTAAACCAGGTAAACAGGTTTGCGTGATGCGCACTGCAGCTGAAACAGGAAGGATATAGGAAAGAAATAAGGAAATGCTGCAGCAGGGAAATTGGAGTACAAATGATTAATTAACACCTAGGAGCCTACAGTGGGCCATTGACAACAGCTAACAAGGCTGCAAGCAGCTACCTGCAGAACAGGAAAGGGGAGGGGCTGTACTGCAAAGAAAACAGTAAAGTGTCAAAGCAGAATAAAGCCGATTTGCAGTATATCAGCTACAAGACACATTTTGCCATGACTGAGTAAGGAAAGTACAAAACAAGAAAGATGGCAAGTGGATGCATGCCTGATAATGGGAGGGGATCCAGGTTTAAAAGTGAATTAAAGGGCAACAGATTAATCAAGGCAGGCAAGCATAACTCAACAGTAAAGGCCCCACACTTGCACTACTCATTGTAAACCCCATACTTAAGATACTCTGCAGCTGGAATAGCTCATACACACCCAATGACATCAGCAGCATCCATAGCACAATAGTATAAAATGTGAAAGCACATCGTTCACATTTGTTTATTCCCATACACTCTGCACCAGTGGTGTATATAGATGGAAAGCTTTTAGTATGTACATGCTAGGGGCTGCCATAGCTTTGATCCACCAACATGTGTTGGAGACTGAAGGTGGTGTGGAGGATGATGCACATGACCACCTCAGGCACCAGAGGAGGAGGAGAGTGTTCAGATCCAGGGTAACCTACCAGGGGCTACAGGATCTGGAGATAATAGAACATTACAGGGTGGACAGAGACATCCTACAGCAACCTGTGGAGCTGTGCCGGCCACGCCTCAGGGCCAGAACAAACAGAGGGGAACCCATCCCATTGGATATGAAGGTATGTGTAAGCCTGAGAATACTAGCTACAGGTACCTTTCACAGACCAACTGGAGATATCATAGGTATCTTACTGGCATCAGCATCCAGGGTACTACACCAGTTCCTGGATGCCATGTTAACACATGCCAATGAGCACATATACTTCCCCAGAATGCAGGAGGAGTTGGCCAGCAATATGCGTCTCTTCCACCATGTGGCAGAATACCCGGAGGTACTGGGTACAATAGACTGCATGCATACACACATCACATCACCATCTGGTGAGCAGGGTAGGTGCTACATAAACCACAAGGGATACCCCTCCATCAACAGCCAGGTCATGTGCAATGCCCAGGGCATTATCATGGATGTGTATGCTGGCAGCCCTGGAAGCTATCATGACTCCCACATCTGGCATGCCTCACAGCTGTATCATGTATTTTCCAGGGGGGACATCCCAAATGGCCACCTGGTGGGGGATGGTAACTATGCACTGGAACCGTGGATGGTGACTCCCATCAGAAATGCACACACACCCATGCAGGAACGCCATAATGAGGCACACGCACAAACCAGAATCATCATAGAGCGTGTGTTTGGGATGCTGAAATCACAGTTCCGTTGCTTGGACATATCTGGTGGAGCCTTTCAGTACTCTCCAGGCATGTGTGCCCACATCTTCATAGTATGTGCTATGCTACACAGTATGATCCAGTGGAAACAGCTGCAGCAGGGATAGAATGGTGAAGGCCCTCACAGCCTACCATCATTGCCAAGGGCCCCACAGGCACAGAGGTACTCAGACCACGAACACCCTGAGCCAGCCCCAGTAGGCAGATGGAGGTGTGCCCAGTATGCCCATGCCTTGGTAAGGAGGGAACGTATAGCACACACACTGACAGTGTAGGCACCTAGGGACTGACGCCTTTCTCTACCTGCACACACAGTAAAAATGGATGGCACAGACACAAGACTACCTGTAAATTGTCATGTATAGGCAGTCTACTGTGTGCATCCAACATAGGCAGCCCTCAACTATTGCACACGCAACTGCCATTGGCACAAGGTAAGTCAACACCTGAACAGTAAATTAAGCTATCAGCATGTGCTGATACTGTATGTATAGGTTCATAGGTAGGTACTTGGCCAACTGCCAGAGGTCATTCATAAGCCTAGCCAAAATGTGTCAGCTTTTGCCACTCCATTGATTCATTAACTGTCCCTCTGTAGAGCAGAGCCAATGGCAGGATCCCCGGGGTGTATCTACTGTTACCCATTCACTCTTCAAGGTTGCTCTTGAAGAGTGTTAGTGAGGGGCTCTGTATAATGTAGTTAGGGATGTTGTTCCAAAGTATGTGGGAGTGTCTGTGACAGGAATCTGTCCCTCCAGCACCTTCCAGTTATTGTTGTGGCAAGGTTCAGCTCACTACAGTGTGTGGCTCACTGTGACATGGATTCCCATAGGTGGAGCATATCCATTAAGCCTGAGTTCAACATGGCTGTGTTGGCCAGCAGAGATCATCTCTGGGTAAACGAGATACCATTGAGTAAAACAGGAGTTTATTCAGTCTGGCTGCATAGGGCATATGTTTGAGGCCAGTAATCCCCTTGGCGAGATACATTTGTGGACCTTCCTGCTGATGGAAGTGTCTTCTGAGGTACATCCCAAATGGGTTATTATACACTATGATGGGACTGATGAGTGATGAGTAAAGGGACACTATAACCCCAGTGTGTCTAGATGGAACCCTTTAGTAATCAGATGGCCTACATAGAAGGATGTCCTAACTACTTTGGAGATATGATTGTCAAAGGAGAGATCACTATCTACCTTAGTCACCAGATACCCCATTACCTCATCCGTATTAAAGTGACTGCCACTTATGTGTTAATATGTGGGTGCTTAATATTCCACAATGGAATGACCATGCAGTTAGTGGCACTTAGCTGGAGGCCATGACTTTGACACCCTGTGTCGGTCTCTGTGAGGCCCCTTGAAGGATGTCTGTGTCAGCTGGACTATCAGTCATGGCTCCTAGTTCACAGTCATTGCCAAACATGGTCTGCTGTAGTCCACCTGTGTTTGCCTGTACCTCTGAGAAGTATATGCCAAACAGTAGGGCTCCCAGGATTGAGTCCTGTGGGACACCAGTCGTGACTGGTCAAGACTTGGACCTGGAGACCGCTAGTTGTACCATTTGGGTTTGTGTGTAAGCCTGTTGGCAACCCAACCTGTGATGTGTGGGTATATGTACAGGCTGGTGTGTTTGTCAATAATACCTGAGTGGGACATGGTGCCAAAAGCCTTGGCGAGGTCCAGGTAGTATGTGTGAACCACCTCTCCCCTCAGCTAACGTCTTGGTGACTGTATGTAAGACGTCAAACAGGTTCAGTATGCATGAACTTCACTCATCCAAGCTGACCTGGGTTGAGTCACGTGTTTGGAGGTTACCAATGTCTTTGTTAATGAGTGCCATGAGGATGTGCTCCATACCATTGCAGACCAGGCTAGTCAGGCTTATGGGGTGGTAGTTACCATGGTCAGTTGTGATTCCACCTTGGTGGAGTGGAATAACCATTGCCACGCGCCATTGTATGGGCATGTAGCCTGTGGAGTGGCTGAGGTTGAAAAGCTTAATTAGATGGGGGGGTCAGGTTGTCTTGTACAGTTTGCAAGATGCAGTCTGGGACAACATCTGCCTCCATTGACGCTGTGTTCTGCTGTTAGAGAGGGCCGTTTCCACCTGTGTGTCTCTGATGTGTGGGATACTGTACCTTTAGGGTAGTGTTGTGGTCTCTTTAGTGGGTGAAATATGCACTGAATGTATCTGCAAGGATGTTGGTGATATCAGTAGGGTCAGCATATTTTGTGCTATATTTCACTGGCACAGTGCAAATCTGTGTGTCACTGCTTAGATCCTTGACATAGCCAAAGAAGGCTTTGTGGTTATCTTCCGAATCCTTGCGTATTTTCCTGTTGATGTTAGCCTTGGATGATTTCATGAGGGACCTACGTATCATACTAATAGTGGTCATGGATGTCTGCCCTTCATGGGATTTGCTGTTTGTCTGGAACACTGTCCTACTTCTGTAGTATAGCCTGTTTATTGCAGGGGTCCACCAGACTGGTGTCCTTGTCTAGGAGGAGTGAGTCCTGGTTTACCAGTGATGGCATGATCCATACATCTATGTAGGTGCTTATAGATTGCATTTGTAAATCTGTCTGTATCTTGAGCAGTGTTTCCCCTTAGCATGGGGGCTGCAAAACCCACCACCCCTATTTCTAGTAGTGTAAATTTAGCTGTAGGAAAGGTATACACTGTGGTTTCCTTGGGTGGGGGAGATGTTTGGGTGTGGAAACAGTGAATAGTTCATGGTCAGATCTAACCAGTGACTGGTTAACCTCTGCTGTGGTGCACCTGTTGCCCATGTTGGTGATGACCACTTCTAGTATGTTTCTACTCCTCATTAGGGAGGTTACCACCTGATACAGGTCATATGAGGTGATAAATTCCAGGAAGCGCTGGGCCTGGAAGTGAGTACTTGTGTAAGTTTCCCAGTTAATGGTAGGGTAGTTTATATCGACCAATGCCAGGGTGTGCAGTAGGACTGTCATGTTCTCCACTGTCTCCAGGAAGGTGGAGTGGTGGTCCTGGATCATGGAGGGTGATCTGTAGCAGGCCACAGTTTACATTGCAGTTATGGCTGATGTTAGCTGCTCATGGATGATCTCAGAGGTATTATGCTGCCCCACAAACCTGGAGGTGTGGGTATCCCTGATGAATACGGATGTCTGTGTCAGTCCATGTTCTGCGGCCGAAATGTGTGGTATGGGTTATATTCTGGTAGTGCTGGTGTGCTCTCAGGAGCCTAAAGACAGGTCTCAGTTACTGCACAGATGTTGACGTTGTCCATCCTGAGGAGTGCTGTGAGTGCATGCATGTTGTGATCACAACCCCTGGTGTTGAGTAGCATAACCCTCATCGATTGTGCTATTGTGCTGTTTACAGAGCTGGTATTCACCTTTGAGACTCTCCTAAAAAAGGCACCATAGGGGCGCCAATAGCCTTGGACAGTATTCCAAAGCCTAAGGTTGACACAAAAGCCGGTATGGTATTGTTGCATGCATGTTTCCCATCTGTGCTTGTTTCTCATCTCTCCTGTAGGTAACCCACTAGTAAGCAATAGACAGCCTTAAACTTATACAAGTCTTCTAGCTTCCAAGATAGGCTTTTGGAGTGATTAAGTATCAGTGTTCTGTATGTTCTTGCTGTACTTAACTGTTTCCTGAATACATGGTGATTTCTCACTGTATATTGTGATCTGAAAGTCTGTTTATTCACATATTATGGCTGTGATGGCCTGCACTGAGGTTCACAGACAGCCTACTATCTATCTGCTGAAGGGCAATTAGAAGCATAGCTACAGTGTGTTGGCTTTCTCTTCACCAACGATGAAGTAACTGAGCTTCTGTCAAGTATAGCCAATGAAGCATTTCCAGGCAGAGCTGCCGGAAGCTGTTGAAGACTAGGGTGGTGGAGGGTGATAGGGGCACTTAGTGATCTAAAGAGGGTATGTTAATGTGACATTTCAACACCATTCAATTTTCCCAACAGGTCTTGCAGCTATCAAACTGGATGGGCTGCCCCACCCCTGGCTGTATGGTTCTGGGACACATGATCCCAAGGGTGTATATTCTTTTACCCATTCACCCAAGGTTTCCCTTGAAGTGTGTCAGTGAGGGGCTATGCCTAATGTAGTTAGGAATGTAATTTATTGTCTCACATTACATTTGTTATATGTTATTTCGAGAGTAAGTGAAGCTCAGTGGGTTTGGAGGCCTCCGCCCTTTGCTTAGCCTAGCTTACACATAGAAATCATCTAAATAGGGAAATGGCGGAAGCAACGTTAATGTCAATAGTGTAATGGTTACAGCATATGCATAGTATCTGTGCATTCAAGGTCCCAATCCCAATAAAGTCAGGGATGTTTATCATGTTAAAAATTATACCTTAACCACAGCTTGCATATATAGGTAGTAATCGTCTGTATAATAAGCATTCAAAACACCCATATAAACCCATGTGTGCTGGAGAGTACAGTCAGCAGAGAATGTAATATTATGTAAGCACATAGTGAGATGTTACTTCACGGAAATGTATATATCCTGAATAGTTAGCGGATGTTACCGTGTTTGCGCACACAGGTTATACGTTACAAAGTTTGTTTAACTGTGTTTAACCGCTGCTATAATGTCACACAAACACTTTTAAACATGCTTACAACTGCTTAAATGATCCTTATTCTGGAGTAAAAGACATTTTTAAAGTATCACAGGTGTTGAACCCTGGACCATGCACACTATAGTGATGGGACTTACCACTGAGCAACTGAGGTGTATACGGGTTTCATGGTCTTTAGACTACACCTTATGCCATATGCATTCCACTGTAATGACCACAAATGGGACAATCACTTTGTGTACATATGTACAGTACATTGTAATGTACTGTAGTTTGTGAACCAACACATACAAGTCTACATATGTATTACTGTTACAAATTAATGCGAAATATATATATATATATATATATATATATATATATATATATATATATATATATATTTATATATATACACAGTTACATCATAACCATATTTATAAACATCTATGAACACACTTCATGACACAGAAGCAATCCAAAGGAATTGAAGTGTGCACAAAACACATGCAGCTCTGGTATTATAACTATTAATATTAACCTAATTCTCCATAGAAGGGATGGTTGTTGTGTATGTGAAGATTGGGGTGGGGGAGGAATGATGTGTAATGAAATCATGCATCAAGGAGAGCCTGGGTCGGATGTTCAGTAAGTGAACTGGAGGGGTATACATGGAGTATGGGGACAATATAAAAAGGACACAAAACAAGAACCTTTCTCATTCATAATACACCCTGTCATGTCACATTGCAACACCTAATTTCACAAACATATGAACATTAACATGTATCAGACATATGTACACCAAATGACTGTCACATTTGTTTTCAGTAGTGAGGAATGCCTGTAGTAAAATGTATATTCTAAACACCATAACATTTGTACATATTTCAGATGCCTTAGTGGTAAAGTCGGTGACTTTGGTGTTCATGGTCCCAGGTGCAAGGGTTGTTAAATTATTTTGATGGCCAGAATAAGGGCTGTTGGATGCAGGTGGATTAAAGCACTTTTAAGCAGTTGTAAGCAGGTTTGCACAGGTTTGCACAATGGTAAGCGTCGTTTAAACATGTTTAAACTGAGAAGCCATGGTATTGGCTAAGGCAGTAGCAGCGCAGCTGATGTGCATATAATTAGCTACTTAGGAACACCAATTGGTTATCGGGATAACACATGTTACTGATCTGTAACTATAAAAGGTTGCCTTGTCACACATTCAAACCATCTGTATCTACCTGTAGAACAGTACAAAACACTGAAAGACAAACTGAAAATGAGTATTATACTAGTCAATAACACCTCCAATTACTAAGAAGGTATGTAGTATGTCTGTGTATGTAGTACCTGTTCTGTAAGAATTACAGTGTAATCAATGCATATAGTGGAAATAGCTATCTTGTAGCGATGTATTGTTGAGCAGTAGTAATGCTTTTAGTATTCTATGTATGTACTGCTGTAGGTCACAAGGCAAACTCCTCATACACCACAAGAGATGATATGGGCTTGGAACTCACCAATTCACTTCCAGCCACTGTCAGTGTCAGGATTGGTCCAACAAGTATGTGCTATAACAGGGGATAGTATATGTCGCTATATTGTAACAGTAGACATATGTATGGGTGTATAAGTAAGATGAACATGTCAAAGGTGGGCTTACTGTGCAATTTATGGTTTGCATTGTGGGATATTGTGCCAATAACTGTGTAATGTACAGTATTTTAGGCAGATCTGTATTCTATTCTACATAGCATTTCTGTTATGTTGTGCAAACAGTAGTTATGTCTATTGGCAATTACAATACTCAGTAACAGGGTACATATCACTTGTATTCATCTGACAGTTTAGCAGCATGATAGCAAAGATAATTGGAAGAGCTAGGTAAGTATCCATGCACATAACACATGTAATATCCACCTCTCTAGTATCATTTGCAAGCAATAACAGCTGTGCATGTGTACATGTTATGCAAATGTGTAGTGACCCTTGTTACAGGACTGGGCCAAATGGCTATGTGCACACCTACACAGAGTGGATATTGAGAGTAGAGACACACTGGTTGAACTACCAGGTTTGTGTAGCCTAAACTCTCACTGCCAACCTAACAGCCACTTGCACATACTGTATGTAAGGTAGTTCACATTACTAGTAATGAAACAGGTTGCATATCATCTTTAACTCCAGTGTAACATCTGCAGTAGGAGTGTAAGATGTAGGAGACTGCTGCCCATGTGTAATAGCCACTTCATAGGTGATGGCTTACACTATCTGATTATATCCTGATCATGTTGATAGTGTCATCAGAGTCTTTTGATACATGACTCTGGGGAGTGGGTGTCTGTGCCCAACAGAGCTCATGGTCCCGGTGGATATGTGAGTATATACCCAGAAAGGGAAACAGACCTGTAGACACTTGCATCATCTATAATCAACTATCAGGATGTGATGTGCTCCTCAGAGGAGGATTGCTGCTAAAGTTATCTAGAATGTTTCCATAATAGCCAGTGTTGTCATGTCCATAACACAAATACTTATATGTGAGCATCACTGTCTAAAACATCTTTATGAGCAATAAGTAAACTAAATACAGTACTTGGTACTTGTAGTACTGAATGCTCATGCAGGCATGTCCACTAGTCAGCTACTGGTGTTTACTAATGTCAGCTTTGTATATGTGGCCATCCTGGGGGAATGTAATCTCTATGCTATGTACACTGCCAAACCCACCTAACACCACACCCCACACATTGTCTGGGATGCAGCTACAGTGGTAAGCTGGAAGGCAGTCCAGTCTACAACCATGACTGGACTGGACAGTCATGAGGTGTAGGTTAACACAGGCATCTCATCCTCACAACCAACACATACCCTTACCAGAACACAGTAAGGAAACCCACACACACTACCAGAAATCACACACATTCAGAGATGCTTCTAAGTATCTGGCCAAGCAAGTGACCTCCCAAGCTGGAATAGACAGACAATGAAATACACAAACTGTATGACATAGTTTGCATAATTGTGCCACACCTCAGAACATGTGGCCGGAAACATGCCCAACATTATTCATTTGAGAATGCAAACTCTAGCACTATGTTACACACCAACCTATAAGAGGGCATACATACTGTCAGCTGCCTGTTTGCCATGATTAGCCACATACCCATACACTCAGACCACCTTTTGGACTATACACATGGCTCTGGCATATTCCATGTTGTTGTGCAGGACCTGTGATGCAGTAGCCTGGACTGCATGGAAACACATGTAGGAACTGTCAGGTCTTGTAGCCCATGCAGGTATGTCCCAAGACCTAGGTAGCATTCTGCCATTGGCCAGAATGATACTGCAGTACAGGGACAAAAGGATTGTATTCCACAATTGTCCAATGTAGTGGTGCAAGTCAAAGGGTATCCAGTATCTGTCTGCCTGGGATAACATGGTTGGCAGACCATGATGCTTTGCCAAACAGGGCCTGCAACTCTCACCCCTGGGAATCTGGATACTGGCTAGGGCTCATGCTTCCCCTATAGTGTCTTCATCATGCACAGTTCAAGTGAAGGTCCACTGCTGTTACAGGGACAGCCAAGCAATAAACTGCAGGTCTCACTACTTGATACATGTCAGAAACACTATATGGACTCACATATGTCAATCTGTAACATGGAGAACATATCTGTGCAGTGGCTGAGACATGTTTCAGTGCTCTGGAGAGCACACCTGCATGACCATGTTATAACACATACCTCACCTCTTGCCCATTGTCCTTTCTTGGAACACATGAGCCACATGTGTGTCCATATTCCTGAAGGATATGTACACCCCCACGCTAGTTGCACTTGCATAACTTCAGATGCATTATGCTGAGCAACTACCTTTGTGCCAAAGTGGAATTCAAATTGCACCTTGCGACAGATCACCCACCATGCCACAGATTTCCCAACTGTCATAATGTGCTGTAATGGGGAAGATTAGGTTTGAGACAGAAAACCATAATAATGGCTACTGTCAACTTTTCCATTATGAACTGAGAAGACTCCTCATGTACCAACACCTGCGCTCAATGCATGTTGAATTCCATCAACCCCAATGACCTGGATCACAATAGTCACACAAACAGGACTAACAGTATGCTATACATAGTCAGTCTCCAAAGCCAATGTTATGCTTCCTAAGAGCAAAGTGTTGTGGCACCCATGCAGATGGACAATGCATGTGCAAATGCTTACTCCTATACAAATTAACCTTAAGCAGTCACATACGTGCAGTGATAGTGCCATTGAAACAGAAACAAGATTCAACCAAACACAAACAAGAAGGCAAACTGGTGGTGCCATGCTTTAAACTGTACCACAGAAGGTAGCAACTGTTGCAAGAGTGAACACACATGAGTGTAGGTGATCCCTGGTCAGCCTCAGTAAGATGCAGATGCACCATATAAAACCACACAAAGCTACTGTGAAACTAATAAGCCACATATTATGAGGCCAACCACAGAGCATTCTATAGCTGTGTCATTAATCGTAATGACAATGATAAGACCTGCTGCACAGCACTATAGCATGGGAAGTAATGCACCTACAGAAATAGCACCTGTTCATCCAGATAGGGTCTTGGAGAACCTAAACCCACTCCCACCACCCCAACAGGTACACATAGTTATATATCCATGTACACTACAGAGCCCCAGTAATAACAACTATGCAGGTACAAGCTGCACTCTCTAAAGCCATACATACAGCTTTCATGGGATCTGTCAACATCCCAGGGTGTATCCTACACAAATGTAAGAACAATCAGCTCTCCACATACACATCATGTTCAATCATAGCTCCATGCTAGGCTGTGTACACACTGAATGGCACACAGCAACAGTTATCACACCCCACAAAGGGGGAGACACCATTGATAATGGGAAATAGTGCACTACTACCCTGCTGAGTCTGGTCTGTAAAGCCATGAACCATGATCAACTTATTTGATGTACTCAGTACAGATGTAGATGACAGTAAGGTTGATTCACACAGCATATCATGACCTTGCCAGGTCTTAGGACACCATCACCCATACTGTGTTCCAGCTACACTCAGTAAATTAGGTGTATATTCCTATGTCACAGGAGTGGTTGGCAACTGGACTGCTGGCAGAACCAACACTACAGAAGGTATCTGACTAATACACACACACATCAAACCAGTGCCAGCCACAGTAATACAGGGTTCATTCCTGGTACTCCCCCTCTTTGTTATCTATACCACACAGACTATCACAGAAGGCATCTGCCTATTGATGTTTGCAAATGACTATGAACTAGGAGCAATAGCTGACTCAATGTGTGCTGCGTTCAACATACAGAAGGGCCTTTGTGTGTCAGATGTGTGTTGTGTGATGTATGGCCACAATCTGACAGCTAAGTATTGCATTGTCATCCCCTATGTTAAAAACCCTGTACCCATGAACTACCACCTAGGCAGTGGTCAAAGTAATGACAACTGTGTGTATGGGATGCAGCTGGACAGTAGTCTTTCTTTTGATAGTTACTTCACCACACCAGTCAGGTAGTCGTATGTGGCACCCCTAATCATGACAAGGTGCCATCCATGAATATAGAGATAATTGTTCAGCCATATGCAACACTCACGTGACCCATAATAGATCACATATTTCCTTTAAGGGTTATTGCCTATGTGTAGATGGCCTACACTGCTCTTCCCAATCCCTAGCTCCACTATGTAGCATGCAGCCTACCCTGAATAAAGCCATGTCCAACCCAGAGATGTTGGACATGCTACACTTAACACATCCTGATTCCAAATAAACACATACTTCATGGACATCCACCTTTCTAGTAAAAGGATCACAACATGCCTGACAGATCTCTGTCCCATACACTTTACATACTCTTGCCATACTATGCATCCCTGTCCAGTGAAGCTGCACATCGCCCCTCTCTGTGACATGGTGTGATGACCACATGCCAAATATATCAGTAACCCTGTGGATCAATTCTGTGGCACTGCTTGAACTGGCCACTGAAACTTACCTGTCTGTTGGCTACAGCTAGGTAACCTTTCTGCCTAGGCTCATAAATGGCCCAGGGCATATAGCCTACTAGTTCACGATGACCATACATGCTATAGTTGATATCCAACCCTGCAAATACCATCAGGCTAGCTATTGCCCCATGTGTTTCACATGTGCAACACAGGCAATACATGGCAGGATGCTACACGGCTATACAGTGCCATGTAGATGTATATGGCAAAACACATACATGTAAAACATTCTCTGACCAAGTCTGCAGGGTCACAGGTCATGTCCCTAAAGGATGTGTATGACTATATATGTGACATATACACAGCATTAAGGTCTATTGCATTAATGTGAACACATCCAGGCATGTGCTGATAGGTAAAGACACCAGTACAGGCAAACAGACATGCCCACATCAAGACAACATCCACATGGAGTATGAGCAATGTCATCACATGACACACACATATATGGTGACAACATCACATCACCAGTAAGTGTCAAATGTGTGTGACTTAAACATGTCAATGGTGTTAGTGTCATGTAGATTTTCAAAGACTTATTTGTAATCTTAATAAATGTGATCCACATGTATGTTCAGCTGTACTTCTGTACTTCTCTGTGAGTTACTGTGACCTGTCTCCATCATTATGTCTTCCAGGTATGCCACGTGGCAGGCTGCCAGCATACACCCACTTGGAGGATGAGGTCCTCATCCCATACCTCCTTGACGACCATTTGACACTCTTTAGCCATGTGCCACAGGATGCACAGCAGTAGGATGCCCTGTGGGAGGAACTCCGCAGGAGGGTAAATGATGTTGGCGGTTACAATCACACCTATCAGCAGGTGTACCAACACTGCACTGACCTCATAAGACAGGCAAAACAGCATGCTAATGCAATCACCAGGGAACAAGGTGCAACAGGTGGGGGGGCACTCACCCAGCCCCCACTCACATGTACCGAGGAGCTACTGGCCAACCTGGGGACACCTGCAGACCTCCATCCACGAGCATTAGCTGGTATTGTGGCAGTGGATGTCTCTCAACCAGTGAGCCTGGAGTTGCCTGGTAAGTCAGTACTGCACATATAACACAACTATATTTTACATAGTTACATGTGTTACTGTACAATATGTAATGTAACATCATATGCAAGGCATGTATGCACACATGCCAAAACTATAGTCTGCTACTCTATGTATGCACAGATGTGCATACTCCATATTATATTGTATTGTACTGGCTTATGTGCTAACATGGACATTGCACCCTGTAGCTATCACACAGGTGTGGATAATGATCTTACTGCTGTGACACTCCTGTTTAGGTACCTCTGGTGTTTTGCAGTGACAGCAGCCTATGTCAGGTGAGATTGTTATTATTTACCAGGCTTGATAATGCACAGATAATATTAATTGCATGCTATCTGCCATAACACATGTACACATAATGTATGGTGGTCCTGTTAATAGACACTGGTCAGACCTGCAATGCATCACAGTGGTTACCCATGTGAAACAACTGAAGACTATATGAAACACCTACACTATACCTTCCAAACTGTCATTGCCAGATGTGTGGACAACTGTGAATACAATGGTGGCAGTGTGGTTGACTGTAGGGTCAGGTACTACAGATAAGCATTACACATGTTGGGAATACAAATAGTACTGTACAGAGAGCATATGTGTGCACACACTCTAAATGTGTTGGAGCTGGAGTATGACCAGCCCACAGGATACACCCTTGTGGATTATACCCTTGCTATGAATGTCACACAATGTCATGTGCTATCTGACATGTCCATGACATGTAGTGGGCTGACTGCAACACTGCTCAACTATCCTGCAAAACATGATATCTCACATCCCATACATACCACCTTTTGTCTGCATAACTCTGTCCTCAGTGGAGCATATGGCATCTATGGGTGTATGTCATATGGGATAACACTGACATGTAAAATAGATGGCTATCACAACCATTGGACAGAACATGTGCACACATGGCCGTGGAGGATGACCAGAGAAATGAAGCAACACACACAGAAGTGATGTACTTGTGTATACACCCTGTTGTACATTGGTTCGACACAATATAGCTATGGCCTTTGTGTAATGGTGATATTGCAGATGTGAAACACTAAACATCATACAGGCTTGTGCACAGCTTGTGTAGGCATAACATGAAACCACCACATAACGTCTTGAACATCTTGAGTGTGGCACGACATAAAAGCATTCACCAATACAGTATCCAAATGCATACAAGTGTTGCACAACATACACATACAACCACATCAGGCCATAGATACAGTACATTCATCTTTCTGGTGTCAGACATCACTGTCATGCCTGCTACTCATGTGTGTGAAGTACACAGATGGCATGTGGGACATAGAGTACTGCTAAGCTAGCCATGTGTGGGCATAGTTACCAGGCATCACTAATATGGTTGCAGATGTGCAGTGGTGTCATCCGTATACCCTTCTGTGACCTGTGTCACACATTCCACATTGGGGTTTAGTGTGTATACACCTCAGTGACGTGGGTCATATTCCACATTAGATATGTATTGTATGTAAACACAGTCATGGCTATGAACTGTGTCAGTAATTCACACTGTATAGCAATAGTGAAGCCACGTGATGCCCTGCAATGGCTATGCACATCAGCTCAATGTGCAGTATGTCACTGCATATTTGTAGGGCAGACAGAAAACATTGTGTCAGCTGAAGGCCCATGTTAGTATAACACGTCCCTGTATTGGGACACCATTACCATACTGTAAATTGGAAAGGACACCATTGTGTTACACATGTATGCATGTCATTCAACATGTCAGCAGAAGACATGTCATACTACATGTGATTGGCAAGGTCATACGCCAGACATCAGGCCGGTGTACTGTAAACCTGTGCTGGTCTGTGGCACCATTACAAAGTAGGGACAGCCATGTCAAACATGTGTGTACAGCCACATGCACAATGTCTGTAGACTCAGCTCAGGGGTAGGTGGAATAATGTTGAACAGACATGCACTGCTTTGGGGGAGATATGCAAGCTAGGGCTGAGGTAAACATAGTATTCAGTTGACATACACTTCTGCTCATGTCCTCACACATAGGGGCAGTGGCCAACACAAAGCATCAGTGGCAGATGTACAAAGGTCAGCGATGGTCTGTTAACATGTGGGGTATATTACCCACACCATGGCAGTGTGGTGCAACGGTGCATAATGCATGCATTGTGTTGCAGGTATGGGGCATAAGCTACTAACACAAATGGTGCAATACAGGTATGTATGCTAAACACCACTATAATTGTGTAAGGTGCATGCCGTCTGCTATAACACATGCATGCTGTTGTGTACAACTCAGGGATGTATGATAACTACCACTATAATTGTCTAAGCTGAATGCCATCTGCTATATCATCTGCATGTTGCATGCCGTTGGGTGCCATAGCATATGTCTGTGTGTCTGTGCTGTTTAACTTGTAATGTACGGTTCTTGTCTGCCCCTCACAGGTGTTGGTGTAGTTGCATTGCCCTCCTGTGGTCCACCTGATGTTAGTGTCCCCACAGACTATAGCAGTGATGATGAAAGTATGATTCAAGCACAGGCAGGGTTGTCAGGGGCTGAATCTGTGCCATTGGTTGCCATTCCACCTGTATGCCCTTCATCCTCGCACATAGTTCCCCTGCCTACACATACCCCATCACCACTGGCCATAGAGGAAGGACAGTTGGCGGGTGGTAGTATGAAACAGGGAAGTGTGGAGACTATGGAAGGTGTGCCTGCACACCATGATCCCAGTGAACTGACTGGTGATGTCCCACACAGGCATGTGCCCAGTGCTGCTCGTAGGAGGACCACTGGCCAACATGCCCCTGTGAGACAAAGCATATCAGCTGGAGTCACCAGACACATGTTTTGGGCTGTAATGGAGGCACAGGTACATGCTGAATGGCACAACAGAAAAGGTCTGAGGCTTCAGAGGTCTGCTGTACGTTCATTAACTGACAACATCCAGGCAATTGCAAATGCTCACCATCATCTTGCAGATGTTTTGGATAGACGATTGGGTGACATGGTGGAAGTCCTTGACCGTGGCATGTCAATCCTCGAGTGTGGAATGTCTGTGCTGGAAAATCTGGTGGGAGTGAGGCGTCGGGCATGTGGACATAGGTCAGCTACATCACCTGTTGGAAGGTTTACGTGAACATGGTACTGCACATGCCCGCTCCCATAGTGGCGGTAGCAGCAGCAGTGCAGCTGGTGCTGTGCAGTCCACACCAGGGCACAGCAGTCCACGTGCACATGGTCCTGGATGGTCCCAACAGTGACACAGTTCCAGTGGACATGTGTCATCAGACAGTACCCGATCTGGACCTCTGCTTGGTAGTGCCCGTGCAACCCCTGGCAGGCACAGATCATGTGGCCATGGCCAGACACCGTGAACTATGAAACCTGCCTTGTACAGTCTGCAGCTGTCAATAATACCCCTGTTTAGGCCAGCCACATGC
>NC_056732.1:1554794151-1554806651 GCF_019279795.1 Protopterus annectens | reverse complement strand
AGAGCTAGGCAGTACACTTATTCAAGCATGTGCAAGGTCTGTGGCTTGTAAACATCTCACTCCAGCACGTACTGGCTATGTTGGTACTAAGGCTAATGTCCAGACAGCACACAGCATGCATGGCTTGCAATTGTTGACATGGGGTATATGTAGGAGTTGTGAGCGCACATGGCTGCACATGTCATGGGCATATCACCTGTGACTACTCAGGAACATACAGAGCAGACCTGGATTTCCCTGAGTCTGTCAATACAGGCCTTGTGTAGGTCCTATGATCCTGTTATTTTGGGTATGTTTGTAGGCATTGCATTAGGTGACATATCTAATGACATACATTCCACATGGGTTGTTGTATGATATGATAGGTGTCATGGGTGACCAGTAGAGAGGGAATATTACCTCTGTTAACATAGATATCAAACCTTATGTACTGTTAGCATGCTATCTGCCATGTGCATGTGTGTATTGAATGTAGCCACCTGTATGTAGAAAGGATAATGAAAGCTATGGTAATGTCATTTATGTTGTATGACTGGGGGATGTACATATCCAGGGCAGGTACAGTTAGGTCATATACAACCATGAGGGTGTTGTTTACTGGTGTACAGCAACAGTCGACTGTATTAATGCTGACAACATCCGAGGGACCCTGGTATGTGTACAACTGACCTGGTTACAAACAGTGGCATTATTGCATTGCATAACACATTATGCAGCTGTGTCTGTAAATGGGTACTTTGTACAGTTTATGTAGGCCTAGGTACAGTCCACCAGTCGAAGGTTATCTGGTGGTCTACCATACTATGTCATGCCACATATGGATGTGTGTTGGTACTCTGGGGGCAAGGTGGTGGATGTATATGAGGATACAAATTAGAATGCAGCATTTGCCACTGTCACCTGTACCTGACTCATCTGTGATGAGTTATGTCAGAGTAGTGGTCTTTACATGTGAGTAGCCTTTATGAATATGTGGACACCACGACCTGGAATGGTCCATACCAGTGTTATGGCCCACATGTCTGGATCTGAGTTATATGGTGGTAGTGCAATTGTGCATTACAGAGCCTTCAGCCAGGTGTTCCTCACTGCACCGATGTCAGTATTCCCCATTGTAGGTTCTACATTGAGCAAATGGATTATGAAAGCCACACATCTAGCACTGGTTAGCATAAGCATCCAATGCAATTGTCTTTTAGGTATCAGTGTGTTACTTCTGTGTGTAGGACATTTGCCTTGAAATGTGACTATATGGGTAAATGAGACCTAGGTATTATCCACACTCACTTGAAACATGGATGCATGTGCTCTGTGTCGAAGTCTTGTTGTTCAGTCATGACAGCCCAAAATGACAGACACTGGACAACCTCATAATAACAGCAGGACATTGGCTCATTGTTTTGGTCTAGGAGTTGCCACTTGTACCATGACATCACTGCGAGTGGCAGTAATGTGCTTGGTAGCAAATGCCACATCTAAGGTGACGGACAGCAGCAGACATTGTGTATATAACCAATGTGAGATATACTTTGGGTAGCAGTCCTGCTAATAAGGACAACTACTAACACAGCCGGGAGAGGTCATCTTGACACCTGCACCTCAGTACCATTACACAATGGGGCTCACACATTATGCTTGCACATGCCACTGTTCCAAGTATAATGCCACTGTCCACAACCTGCTATCAATGTATGCCTTTCAGGGCAGCAAGGTGTGTGACACATGCTGTAGGTAGCATCTGCCTCTGTGTCCCAGTTAACCTATGTTCTGTCATGTCTACACATGTATGATTGTGTATACTTAACATATATATGTCAGTACTTCATGTACATGTATGCATGTGTATCACACAGCACAGACACAGCTATATAATTTACGGACCACATACAGGTATCTGGTAGTAAACCAGTATGATGTGCATATATACTGACAGGTAAGATGTACATAGCTGTAAACCTGTGTGTTTACAATAGGAGTCCATTACAACGTGTTCTGTACATGTAAGTGTATGAGCATGCACACTGTGGCCTTCTGTGGTTAGAATCAGAGTGCATCCCAAACAGCCCTGTGCTACTAAGTGTATGAGTGTACCCACTGCCACCTTGTGTAATTTGAGTCAGTGCATCCAAACAAACTGCCACCTTGTGTAATTTGAGTCAGTGCATCCAAACAAGCCCTTTGTTTCTAAGTGTACGAGCATGCCCAATATAACCATGTGTAGTTGTAGTCATAGTGCATCCCAAACTGCCCTGTGCTACTAAATGTATGAGCATGCCCACTGTCACCTTGTGTAATTGGAGTCAATGCATCCAAACAAGTTCTGTGATTCTTTGTGTATGAGCATGACCACTGTAACCCTGTATAGTGATAGTAGTTGTCCATTCCACAGATGGGCATACTCTAATTCAGGGACTGTTGTGGTACAACTACACCTCTCAGGCCTACCTATGTCTTACCTGCAAATGATGTCTTGTTTGTGTATACAGGTTGCAATGGACTCCTTCTTTAAACACACAGATTTACAAGTATGTACATCTTGACTGTCAGTATCCCTGTTGTGCTCAATCTTAGAAGGGCATTCTGACTACCTTGGTATGTGTAATATCTGTGGCACATCTCATAACCGCGTAGTACTGTAATAGTGATCTGTAGATAGGCAGGAGTTCTGATCCCACCACTGGCAACTGTTTGTGTGTGTGTGTCAGCAAGTGGTTGTCTATTTGTGTCTGCATGACAGGGGGGTTTGCTGCATTCCAAAGAGATACCACCTTTTGCACTGGCCTTTATCCTTGTCAACTGATAAACTTCTCTCTTCCCCCCTCCCCACTGCAAGTAATCAGTCCTGTGATGTCACCCAGCTCAGAAGTGGAATCAGAGTAAGTGTAGTTGTATGTGTTCTGTGGCACATACCCCAACTACATACCACTGTACTAGTTACCTTTACATAAGCAAGACGTGTATGCACAATACTGGCAAGTATGTGTGTGCGTGTGTGTGTGTGTGTGTGTGTGTGTGTGTGTGTGTTTGACAGAGCCTGTGTGTAGGTGGCTGTGAGTGTCTAACCACTGGACATGTTGGGGAGTAGTTTTCCTATATGGTGTCCATATTATATGTCACAATGCCCACCTCACGAAGAATACAGATGTCAATCAGCCAAGGGACTGGGTTGGCAAGCCATACACCTACATCTGGAAAAAGGCCTGGTGAACAAAGTACCAACCCTACTATTATCCGGAATACGTTCTGAACCCATGTGTCATACACAAACACACTTGCCTAGAATATCCCGATATGTTGCTAGTACCCTGCACATTGATGGCAGATAGTAGGCATGGTGTGATTGCAGTGGGCTGCAGAGGGCATGGCACCCTGTCCAACAGTACAATAGGCACATAAATGCAGACAATGTGCCTTCACTATGTTCCCCTCTGGATGCCTGCAACATATCTGGTGCCATGAAATGTGATCCACAAAGGACATACAATGCCTTACACACATGCCCTGTATGGACAGATGCCACTGACACCAGGGAATACCTGTATCATGCTGTCATTGCAGGTGCAGGGTCAACCTGCTGTCTATTAGCAGGTCATGCCACACCAGGCCAGTACTGGCATATCTGATGATAACAGTCTGTGTACAAAACATGTGCCAGCCAAACCAGGTACACTTGTACATGTCACTGTACATTATTGTGGGATGTGCACATCCCAGGCAATGTCCATGTCAAGGACTATCAAATACAGACATGGCAAGCATTGCAAAGCAATGGCCATACACAATGGTAACCAGGATCACAGAAGAGTTCATACAATACCCATCTGTGTGGGACATTGCAGACACTACACCCCTGAACTACATTGCACACCACTGTCGGGTGGTGTGATGCCAAGGATTACCCCTCACCCAGCTTTGTACAGCCATCTTGCACAGCCAGCCACTACACACCCATAAAGTAATACACACATGCATTTTAGTACTGGCACCTTGTGTCTGCATGTGGGGTATGATGCTCCCAACCACAGTCACACCCAGTATAACTCCCACTGGCATACCGACTGATGTCAGACATGCTCAGATGCCCTAGCCCTTAGAACTTCAGGATATCCCCTAAGGTGCATGTAGTACCTGTGCATTACTGCAGTGTGGCAAACTAAGTAGGTAGGAAGTGTATTTGTGAGCCTGGCAAAGTGTGGCAATGTGTCTGAGTCCCTTAGAGAATGTGGTTGTGTTGACAATGACATCTGTTCATGTGGACAGTCATGTCTGCTACACCTAATGTATGTCTACTATATCTTTGTTGCAGATGTCAGTCACCAGCACACATATATGTTCTTACAGCACACCAACATGTTAACTATGTGGCACATGGGGTAACTGCATGCACTTGTAATAGTAATGGCTAGTCAGTCAGGGGTTTGAACCCCTGTACTAGTAGGTGTGTGACAGATGATGCTTAGGTTTTAGTCTCCAAGCCCTTCTCTGATGTACTTTGCCCCTGTCTGTCTCTCCCACACACTCTCTGGTGGATATGGAGTTGTACACCTGCTCAGTAGCAGCTTTGTTTTGTAAGTGATGGTCATGATTGGGTGATGGCCTCTGCAGCTATTGCAGTCCTCCTCTAGCTGACTGCATGTGGAACAGCTGTGGTGACATTCCCATAGCCAATCACTTGGAAACACAGTACAATATCTAGGAACATCATGTTGGTGTTGGCCCATGACAGTCACTGTGAGTGGAACCTGGATCTGCTGTTTGGTAAACAGCATCACAGTTGATATCTGGATATTTCTCAAACAACATACACAGTGGAAAATAGCCTAAATACAGGAGGGTGATGTGCCAGACATGACTACAGCATGTAAGTGTAGCTATGCTTCATTGAGACTACTTCCAGTTTAACAAGTTGTGTGTGGTAATGGCTAGTCTGCATGTTTTAAAACTGACAAGACAATGCTCTGTCTGTGAGGGAAGCCTCATATGTAGGGCCATCCGTGGAATGGTCAGTGTGTGGAACCATTTGTTTCTTGTGTTACTCACTGAACACACATCTGTGAACGGCAGAAGCATAGTGTGAGGATTGCAGTCAGCACATGGAGATAGTGATGAGAGTTACTGCCATTGCATCCCTGATTGGATATATGTCACATGAAAGAGTGGTATGACAGTCATTGTCTGAGGTTCTCACAGTGACATGCCAATAATGGGACACTGTTCATAGCTGCAGTCACAAGTTTTCTACACTTTGTACAGATGCAGTATATATGCATGTGTTGTGTTCCCTCTGCAAATGTATGCCATCTGTTGTGTTGGGTTGATGGTCATATCTATGCATGCTGTTATAAGTAATCCTGAATGCTGTTGACTATTACTAAGCCATATCTGTGTTAAAATTGCAACACCATAGCCTGTATGAGATTGGAGGTCCCAGCGGAACCTCATGTCCCACTTCAGCTGGCCATACTACCGGGCACCAGCACATCTGGGGCCCAGCCATGGACCTCCACCTCTGTTGGCTCTGCACCACCTTCTGGTGGAACCACCACTGAGGATGGGGCTTGTCCCCCCTCGGAGCAGGTCCAGACAGGAAGTTGTCAGCCATCGTACAGTCCCAGACATGGTGTGTAGGGGGCTCACTAAAGGGTTTTGAGGCCAGATATGCCAGCTCGAGGGCAGAGTGTCACATTTAGAGGGTGAGCCTGCCCATCCTAGACAGCCCCCAGCACAGACACCTTTGCAGCTGTTTTGGTGCAGTGATGGCTGCCCATGGGTAGGGACCTTCTTCCCACGGTTTCCATCTGGGGGCTGATGAACTTGTGACTGCCGAACACCCCTCCCCATCCAAGGTGTATCCCCCCACATGTGTCATATACTGACCCTGTATGCTGTCTTGTCTGTCATCCTACCCAACCTATCCTTCACGAGCATACCTACTCTCTTTCCCCAACATCCCACTCTCACCTTACGGAAACAAAAGGCCAATCTGTTCCTAGAACAACATTTGCCCCATACATAGTTGTCCATTTCACATATGTGTCCACTGGACACATGTAACCTTTTTTACTTTGTATCACTTCATACTACTATTGTCCTCACCCATCTCTCAGGCACAGGATCCTGGTATGCACATGGCTCCTAAAGGTTCCAGATGCACATGATGCAGATGACCCCGTTGTACACTCAACACTATTGGTCCCTCTATGGTTACCCCATTTACCTTTTTCATAATGATGATGTCGCACACAGCATCTTGCAAGAGTACTGTTCTCACATAATGATTGGGCAGGAACTGTTGTGTTAATGTAAATAAAATGCACAGAGCAATGTATTTGGCCAATGTATAAATGTTTGCATGTATTAATGACACATGTCTGTCTGAGGGATTCTTGATATTACATAGGACAACACCACTACATAATACAGGAGTTGCTGGTGTTTCCCTTTTCATTCCTTTTAATGCTTTGTTGTCACATGGGATGTTCTTGATATATCTATATGCTGGATGATATGTTTGTGATAACATCCAATGTCTGCATATCTGCCATGGCTTAGTGGTAAATCACATTGGCTGTGGTGTGCAGGGTCCTGGTTTCGAGCCTTGCAGAGGCCATTTATCTTGTTGCTGGGCAGAACAAGGCCATTGGATACGGAGTGATTAAGGCACTTTTAAGCAGTTGTGAGTGGGTGTGCGTGGGTTTGAGCGATGGTAAGCAGTGGTTACTTTTTGTTACAGTTCCTTACACTCAGTTACCTTCTTGATTGCTTAACCTGTGTAGGCAGGGCTTACCCCTGTGCAGACATGCTGAAACCCGCTCACTGCTGCTTAAAAGTGCTTACTCCTGCTTACCCCTGTGCTAATTTCTTTAAAGGAAAAGAAAAAAGGGTTGATAGGAAAGTGGTGAAAAAGGGGCACAAAGAGGGAAAGACAGTAGGGAAAATAGCTAGGGATGTGCAGGAAGGGTGTAGGGAAGGTCCATAGCTGTCCATTTCTTCTACAACAATGGCTGTGCATATGCAATAAATTTGGTGGGACATTTGGACACTCACAACCCTGAGAGAGGAGTGAGGACAACAATAGTATGTTGTGATGCCAATTAGAAACATTTACATGTGTCCAGTGGACACGTGTGAGAAATGGACAGCTATGTATGGGGCGTGCTTTTTTTGTGGGAACAGATTGCCCTTCTTTTCATGTATGTTTAGGTGAGAGTGGGATGTTGGGGAAGGAGAGTACATATGATCAGGGAGGATAGGTTGAGTAGGATGACAGACACGACAAACAAGACACATACAGGGGTGGTATATGAAATGTGGGGGGGGGGACAGCTTGGACGGGGAGGGGTGTTTGGAAGTCACAAGCCCATGAGCCCACCAATGGATACAGTGGACTGAGGTCCCCACCCATTGGCAGTCACCACTGCACCTTCACAGCCCAGAAGGTGGCTGTGCTGTGGGGCTGTGTAGGAGGGGCAGGCTCACCCTCTAGTTGCACCACTCGGCCCTCAAGCTGGCATAGGCAGTCTCAAATCTCTCTGTTGAGCTCCCTATGCACCACGGCACGGACCATACCATAGGTGACAGGTTCCTGTCCACTCCCACTCCCAGGGGGGAGCAAGCCCCATCCCCTGTGGTGGTTCCACCTGAAGGTGGTGAAGGGCCAACGGACGAGGAGGTCTCAGGCTGGGCCCCAGATGTGCTGGTGCCCGGTGCCATGGCCAGCTGAGATGGGACAGGTGGGTCCGCTGAGACCAGCCTTCCCATACGAGCTATGTTGTAGTATGTTTAAGGCAGATATGGGTTAGTAATAGTTAGTTAACAGCATTCATGAATTAGTTATAACAGCATGCATAGGTATTCCCATTACTCAGGGCACCAGATATAACATAGTTGCAGAGCAGGCAGAACACATGCATATATGGGTAAACAGTGGCCATTACAACAACATTCAGGTTTCATTGATTGGAATAGGCCACCAATATGGGTGTATTTTAACATGGCACATGCATAGAAACAGATGTGAATATTTATAAACCAATAGGACATATGTCCCAACAAAGGGTAGGAGTGTAGACATACCAAATGAGTTGTGTAAAACGGTTATGTTTGCACATATGGTAGGGGTGAGTGAGAGAGAGACTTCACTTAACAACTAATACATCTTTGTAGTTTTCACAACATTTGTAGTAACTGTAATGGTCTGTCCCTTACATGTATTATTACACTACCCAATGGCATTATATTGCACAATGGTATGTTTGTAGATTAGTATGTACGGGACCTGTGTCTTATGTACAGGCTTGACAAGATGCAGATGTTAATGCAACATGTTTTGAGACTGCTCTCATACACTTTGGGTGAGATGCTGGGATGACAGATATGTTTGCATGTACATTCTCCAACTATGTACAAGTCTGACTATCAGTTATATGTTATTAACAGCTGTCTACATTTCTTGGATCTTCACACTAATTTGTCAGGGGAATAGGGCAAAAGGCAGGTGATGTGGGCCATTTATCAGGACGTACTGGGGAGATTGGAACAGTTGAGGGGTATGAATATGCATACCACTCTCTATTTAAGCATTCTAGCAAAATCTGTACAGTTGTTAAGTGTAAATATGCATACAGCTTTCTCTCTGAACATTCTAACAGACTGTGTGCAGTTGTGTGGAATGATTATGCATGCAACTTACTAGCGCTCCTGGGATCAAAAGTCCTGCTGTGTGTGACTAAAGCATTACAGTTAAGATCACTGTACACTATGCTATCAGGCAATTGTTGTGAGGCTTTGCAATGTATTTTGTGCAATATGACTGACCTATATGCACTTCTGACATTGTTATACAGCACTTCATACACATTGTATCTGCATACCACAGTTTGGGTAACGCTGCTTACTACAACAGTACTATTTAATAACTGCAACAGTACAACATATGACTGCAGAGTAAACAGAAGCAATGCAGCGGTTACACTTTTATTCACAGCATATTACACTGTTCTGTATACTGGTACAACACTTTCTCAGGCTCTTTCATTTATTTGTTATGACAGTGAGTGCAGGCTATTTACTAACCTGCCTTGCAATGCATCCTTGCAGCCTAGCATCATGGGCTTGCTGGTTCACAGCATGCTCATCTGCAGCTGTTAGGGAAGTACAGTGATATTTAGCCATACCTATCCATAGTATGCACAAGCTAGGCAATTATTAACTATGTAGTGGAAGGAGTAATTACTCAGTTCTGGGGCATTCTGCATCTGCCTTGCTTCCTGGATCCACTGTTCCAGGACATCCCCTAACCGCCGCTTCAGATCTGCATGGTGGTGCCTAACCTGCTCACCAGTCCAGGGGATACCTGTGGCACTAGTGAGGTCATGGGCAAGACTGTTCCAGGCCCCTGTTTTGTACTGTGAGCCCTGGTACTGGCCCTGCAGTAGTCTCCTGTCATGGTGCTTTACCAGGAGCCATACCATAAATTTGGACTCCTGGATGCCCCAGCACTGTGCTCTAAAGTGAGTGCCTTCTCCCACTCCAGCCATTCTGCCTGCAAGGGGATGCTACAACCAGTTATGAGCCATATTACAACCACTTTGGTTTAAGTAGGGCCAGATTCCCACACTTTTCAGTAATTGGCCAGTTTCGAAAAGGCTAAGCTATGGGCACACATGCTTACTTCAGGTTGGCACTGCTTAAAGAGGTGTACCTGTGGGCATATTGTATTGGCTTCCCTACAAATTGTTTACAATTACTTAGTTGGGCTGTGCAGTGGTTAGCATTGCTTATTGGTTATCTAGCATTATATTTTGACTTTTGTCAATGATGTCTTACTCATTATAGGCTCTATATGTGTCTGGTATCCTTTATTCATGTGTACATACACTGTATGGGGTCCTGGGGACTTCTGAACCTTATTACAGTGACACCACAACTCTATGTGTACTGCAGTACTCCAAGTTTGCTGATACCTCCTTTATATGTATAGCTATCATGGCGTAGTGGTTTACTACTATGACTGTGATGTACAGGGTCCTGTGTTCTAGCCTTGCAGAGGCTGGTCCTTTTGTTGCTGGCCAGAACACGAACTGTTGGGTACAGAGTAATTAAGGCACTTTAAAGCAGTTGTGAGCGGGTCTGAGCGGGCTTGCGCTGAGCTAAGCAATGCTAACCTCCAGTTACAGTTTCTTACACTCAGTTAACCTCTACGTTGCTTCATCAGTGTGATACTCGCATACCAGCGGCCAAACAGGCTTACACCCGCTTGCTCCCGTACCTGCAAATGCACTGCATTTGGTGTTTGCATCTGACATTCACACCCCTTGGTGGGAGTGAGGACTATGATATTACCTTGTGATGCCTATTACATCGAATTACATGCCTACACTATCGGGAATGGCTGCCCATTAGGCGTAAACATGCCGTTTGACTGTACGGAATCCGCGGCCTGTCCAGAGTTTGATTCATACTATTGGTGTGTTCCGCTTACAATCTGCACCTGTCTGGCTAATGCATGGGAACTGACACCATTCAATACAAACAAGTAATTGGGTTTTGGAAACCACATCCTTCAGCCGAGTCATGCTACTGCATACCTATTATTCCATCATCTTTCTAAGGTTGTAAGTGGAATATGTGCTTTCTGTCCCTATCAGACCTCTCAAACGATTGGGGACAAATATCAACTGAATCAGGGACAAGTCATGACAACATCAGGGACAATCAGGGACACATTTTAAATATTAGTGCTATTAACTTGACACATTGACACACTCAGAGCATATGAATTAATACACATTTTCTGAGGTAAATGAAGTTTATAACTCTTAATTGTTGTCATTATTCATTACGTGTAATTCACCACCTTTCCTCCAAAAGTCACTAGTTTTAGGAGGGATTAAGTGGAACAGAGTTAGAATTGGAGTCATAATCAGGGACGTTCCTGGAAATCAGGGACAGTTCAGAGGTATGGTCCCTATATGTTCCCCCAATGGTTTATGTCCTGTACAGTGGATTTGCTCTTAGGGGTTGAGAGGTATGGGCGTAAGCTATGCCCATTTCAGAATATTACTTACATCCCCGGGGCGGTCATAATATGACTGCGCCAGCTAACACCTGCATGCCTAGGCCCATAATTGCATACCCATAGTTCCCCTACCAGCCCCTCCTCTACAGCACAAACCTTACTGTGGGTGCAAGTGGGATATAAACACACCACTACACACTGCCCACTCTCAGTGTGTCAGGACACATGCCATATTTTGTGTCAACCCATGGGTTATCAGGCTTGCACAACCTACTGGTCTGTGTACATCTACAGCCTGGTTTGATGAGTGGAGTACCTCAGGGTTCAGTCCTGGGACCGCTTTTATTTGGCATCTACTTCTCTGAAGTACAGGCCAACACTAAGGGATGCTGGCTAACAAAGTTCGCAGATGACTGCAAACTGGGAGCCATTATTGAATCCCCAAATGTTGTAGATAGTCTGCAAAAGGGCCTTACAGAAACAGATGCTTGGTGCCAGAGTCATGGGCTCAAGCTCAATGCCAAGAAATGTGTAGTTGTCCCCTTTGGGAAAAAACATGTATCTGTGAATTACCATATAGGTGGCAGTACATTAAACACCGAAAGTGTGATAAGAGACTTAGGGACACAGGTGGACAGTGGTCTCACCTTCGATAACCACATCACCACAACAGTCAGGAATCCTTCTATGTGGCACATCTCATCACTTAGGGATTTTCATCCAGAAAAAAGGAGGTCATTGTCCCACTGTACTCATCCCTCATTGGACCCATTATAGAATACAATGCCCCGTTTGGTATGTACCTCTCAAGACATCTGCAACAACTGGAAAGGCCACAGAAATACCTCACTAAAAGAATCACAGGCCTAAAGCAGATGCCCTACGCTGACCACCTTAAAAAACTCCAGCTATACTCTGTCGCATATCCTCTACTCAGGGGTGATCTCTGCTTAACATACAAGGCCATGTCAAACCCAGAGCTGTTGGACATGCTACACTTAAAGAAATCCCAATCCCTCAGAGCCACATGCTCCAGGGATCTAAACCTTGTCATCACAATAAACAAAACATGCTGGAGGGATAAGTTCCTGAACCAGAGACTCCCCAGACTCTGAAATAGATTGCCCATACATGTCAAGGAGAGTGCCTCTTTGGCCCTCTTCAAAAGGAACCTTGACGATTGGATGGGAGAAAGGAAATTCACCCCTGGGGATCACGTCAGTCGCCCTGCTAGAAAGGGGTCCAGGGAAGTAAATAGTGTGGGAAGAAATAGCCAGGGAATTGTTATGTCTAGGCTTGTATAGGCCCTAGGGCTGATAGCCTAGTACCAACCTATGAACCTATGAACCTATTAATCATTATAGGCACTGACTCTGATGATCAGTAATTTTTGGGGTGTCCCACAAGCTAGATGGGGGGGTTGATGCTACGTGTTAAACGTTTGTTGATTGGACCCCTTACCCCTATATGCACGGCCTGT